>NW_022060066.1:600000-765464 GCF_007399415.2 Gopherus evgoodei | reverse complement strand
CTGCCCAGCCGTACAAGTCGCCAATCTTTACCCCCCCCCCCCCCCCCCACACACCCCCCCCACCAATCATCCACTTTCTTCCTCTGCCCCCACCAAAATCTGGCTCTTCTCTCCACTGCATTTGAATCAGGCAGCATCTTTCTCTATGCTGCCAGTCACATGATTAAGAGCACAGGAGAGACAGACCCTTTCTCTCAGTTCAAGTAAACAGACTCTGGATCTGGCATAGCCCACAGCAGCCCAGATCTGCAATTGCAGGGACAGTCCGTTTCAGTCCCACACTGGAGCATGCTCAGTGTGATGGAACCTGGAATATTTCAGCCCAAATAATTAGCATTTTGCCCTGTTATAAAGGAACTGAAAACAAGGTCTTACAAAGGGAAGCTGAGTAACCTTAATAATCAGTAGCACTAACAGTCTTATAACAACAATTTTGCATTGCCAATGTAACATTTGCAGGGGTTTCTGGACCATAACTGGGGCTCTTCCTCACTACAATGACACACAGAAATAATTATCATAACAACTTTTTAAAAGTTAAAACTAGAAGGTGTGATTTTTCTTTTCTCCTTAAAATCAGTGGGAGTTGGGTATCTAAATCCTTTAGACTTCTCTGAAAATCCCAGCCTACATCAATGCCGATATTCCATCTATCAACTTTTCCAGTACCAGAAGACTCATCATATGGGCTTTATTATGTTTCTTCTCTCACTTTCAAGATTAGGAGAGATTATAACTTTCTTTCAAATCTGGCTTACAATGGGCACTCTTATGGTGTTAAGTACCTGACTCTGAGTAACTCAGCTGACTTCAGTTAGACTCCTCATGTAGTTAGACTGGAATTTTTAAAGGACGGAGTCCTCATATCCCAATGAACTGAGCTGGGAGCCTAGATGCCAGATTTTAAAAGGTATTTAGGCATGTAAAGGTACAAATAGGTGCCTAGTGGAAATTTCAAAAGCACCCAAGGCCAGATTTTTAGGCACTTAAATAAGCTCTAATAAGAATAAACACAACAAAACACAGGTGTAATGACATTTCAGGTTGTGTCAGGACACACCCTCATCAAAATCATAAAACATGGGAGTTAGAAGTGGAGGAAAAAGTCTTTTACATTCCTTGCCATCTTTTAGTTGTCTATACTCTGCCAATAGCACACCCCCAACTCTCCATATGGCTTTCATTTCCATCTACAACAGATAATTTGAAGCAATATATACCACAGCTTCATTCAACTCACACTCTAGCAAACATTAATAGCAACAACAGACTATTGTATCAATAGATCTACACAACTGACTGGCACACAGCCCAAGCACTTGGGAAGTTAGTCTCCTTTAAACATAACTGAGGAAGCTGGGTGGTGAAAATCCATTCCTCCCAACCCAAGTACCAGGACTTTGACCATTATAGTTCTAGCACTAGCCTGAAAAGTCACATTTACCTCTGGCAAATGCCCACGTTGCCTCCTCACCGACCTCTGAACAATGATCACCGGCTCCATAGATGAGTATTTCTGCTTGGTTCCTAGAACCTCTGGGTCTTCCTCCCTGGGTGCCTCATTAGGGTCAGAACTTCAGACGGGAAGAAAACAAACAACCTGTCAGAAAGATTTTTGGCAAGATTTTGTTACAATTACAATAATTTCCCAGATAGAAATATTGGGATCTCCTGCATTCAGTGTGTTTTTCAATTTGTTTCCATATAGACCCTGGGTACCTTCCTCAAATGAACACATCTAATGAAACCAACCTTGTGTCCTGTTCTGCAACCCTTATTCTCCCTGAGTAGCACTTACAGATGCAAGTAGTCCTCTGGAATAAAGGTTGAAGAATTTGCCCTTGGGGAGTAATAATTATTTATATGAATATGGGACTGCATGAACCAGTCCTTAGACTGGAATTTTCAGGTAAGCCTGAGGGGGATTACATAGGTGCCTCATGTCCAGTGAAAGTCAATGGGAATTGGTCATCAAATTCCTTTGAAAATCACAGCTGTTCACCCCAATAGCAATAATCCAGAAAGAGAGGAAATAGGAAGAAATGACTCACAACACAAATTTCTGAATACGAAAATAACTTACAATTATCACATTTTTCACAAAAAAAGTTTGCCTCAGTTTTCAACCGTCTATCATCTCTATGAAAGGAAAAACCCCTTGACAATTAGGCCTGGTCTACACACAATTTGTGCATTCAATATACATAGATTCTAAGGCTAGAGGAGACCATTTTGATCATCTAGTCTGGCCTCTTGTATAACACAGGGACATAGAATTTCCTTGTATTAATTTCTGTTTGAACTAAAATATATTTTAGGGAAAAAAATCCAATCTTGATTTTAAAATTGCCCCCCACAATCCTGGCAAAATTGTTCAGATTGCTAATTACCTTCATTACTGATTGAATTCTTTAATTAGGAGTGCGATTTTGTAGCTATGCAGTTAAATTATGCTAGCCTTTCATGTGTACACAGTTACCCATATGAAGATATTTAAACTGATATAGCTTATTCTTGTGAATTTACATTTAAAGTTCACATAGTCATTTCAAATTGCAGTGATTGAGTAAATCCACTACATTGTAATATCTAATTCAAGGGAAGTGACTACATTAGAATAAATAACTTCATAACCAATACTGCTACATCTATATGAAAGGTCAGATTTTTACAAGCATTTTGGTGCCTGGTAGGATTTTCAAAAGGATCCATCAGTTTCAGTAGGTGTTAGGTGCCTAGGTGCTTTGCAAAACTTAACTACTGACTGTGGGATGTAAACTATCACTAAGACCAGCTTTTGTACCAGATGAGTAGATGATAGTTAATGTGACAGCAATTATTTAAAAGGCTCCAGTGGGGATCCTTGTAATTATAGGCCAGTAAACCTAACTTTAGTCCCAGGCAAATTGTTTGAAACTATAGTAAAGAACATAGATTGTAGATTCATAGATTATAAGGCCCGAATGTATCTTGTGATAATGTAGCCTGAGCATTTGTATAATGTCAGCTATAGAACACATTTGAAAGGTTGACTGGGCTATAAAGGGAGGAGGAGTGAACGCCTAAGTCATCCTTCACTTGAGAATACAAGGATTGGCTTCAAGCGATAGCAGGACCGGGGCCCACCCTACTCCACCAGGTCCCAGCTCAGGAGGGTTCTGCCTCTGGATCAGCAGGGATCCCACTGAAACATGCTGACCTAGACTCTGGCAATACAACCGGACTAACATCTGGTGACCCCGAGCCACTTCCTACTATCCCTTCTAAATATACCTCCATCTCTGGGAGTTCCTTGATATCCCCAATGTACATGGCTATTGACAGTTCCTGTAACTCCTTTGAGTACTTTGTGGTACTCTGTACCTCAAAGCAGCACTCTGGAAAACCCATATTCTCCCATCATATAATGATGAGATAGGTAAGTAGATAGATAGATGTGAAAAGAAAGAAAGAAAGAAAGAAAGAAAGAAAGATTGTGGAGGGAAGGATAGTTAGCAACAGATGGGCAGTTAGCTAGATAGATACCTCATTGAAGATTTTGTGGTCTAAGGTTTGTATCACTGACTATGTTAAACTCATTACCAAGATGCATTAACCTCTTTACCCTAAGAATAAGTTTATTTTTGCCTCTGGGCTTTAACCAATATCAATACTGAACAATGCTTTATATTCAGAGCATGAGCAGAGGGGCTCAAATTTTAATAAACCGTCACAAATTATTGCCATCTGAGCCCTGGCTAGGCCTAACTCTTAAAAACCTAGGATGTTTTACTTACATTTAAACTTATCTAGTCTGGGTGTGTCTCACAGAAAGACATTATCTCTGTTACCTGTCATTCAGGACAGTAAGTTCCAGAGTTATTCAGTATCTTATTTTTCTACCCTCAATAATTTGACTTTTAATTTAAAAAAAATTCCAAAAGCATCTATAAACGCCCAAATTTAAAGCCTAAATTTGATTTTTTTCAGAGAAAAAAAGGAAAAATTGTTGGGTTTTATGTCTTTGCATTTTCAATTAAAATTTTTGAAGGAAAGCAGAAACTTTCTATGAAAGCTTTTCCTTAGATGAAAACCCAGTTTCCCATCATAAGAGTGTTGACAGAAAACTTTCACCAAATCCTAGCACATCCTACTACGTACAGGAAAAATTGTACTGGACAGAGGGGATTGGGCATGAGAATATACATCATCCTTTAACTTCTCTGAATCTGATGAGAAAAGTTGTGCTTCCTCCAAACACGTATAACAAAAGCTGAAATCACTGATTTGACTTCTTCATGCAGCCTTTCAGAGACCAGGATACAGCATCTAGCGTCTATGTCATGTCACCATCTTCTTCATGGATCTCTGTAATGAGACCTTAGAATGGTGAGGAGGACTCAGAGCTCTATTTTCCTGATTTACACAGCCGGCTTTTACCTGATACCAGAAAGTGAATGCCTCCTCACATTCATTATCTGAGAGAGAAATATCTCCCTGGAAACTTCTACTGATGAGAATTTTCAGAACTTATTAGAACTAATTTTAGAACTTATTAATGAGTTTAATAGGTGAACTCCTAACCTCAATGAGAAAGTTATAAAAACAGGACAATGTCTAGTGTCAAAGGAGATGTTTCTTTTTACCACTTCTAAGGAATGGGATTTTCCACTGTAGAGGCCCGTCATCCAACTTCTTCAGTCTCCTGGCTCTAAAGTGGCGAGTAACAACGGCTTTAGAAGAAGGTTCATAGATTCACAGATCATCATTGAATCATCTACTTTGATATAGTGTATATAATAAGACATTATATTTCATGAAATCCCCCTGTATTGAACCAATACTTGTATTTGGTTAAACCATCTTTCAAAAAAACATCCAGACTTCAGTCGAATACATCAAGAGATGGAGAATCCATCACTTCCCTTGGTAGCTTGTTCCAGTGGTTAATCATCTTCCCTAATGGAGTGACTCCCTGGCTGGCATGCTTCCTCATGGCTGGGAATGGCATAAAGGGTCTTCTTTTCTGGAGCCCCCCCTGACTGTCACTCCAGCCATGCTGTGGTCTATTTTGCATGACTCAGCCCTCCATCTGGGTGGCATCTATTGACCCTTTCTGGAATAAACCGAGTTCAGTTCAACATCAGTTCAGCAGATGAATGCTGGTTCTTCACCTTCACTTTGGGCTTTATTGACCTTCCAGCATGGGCACAGTTGCAGGGTGGGGAAGCAGGGCATTGCCCCTCCAAACTGGAAAACTCAGGAATGTGCAGAATTTCACACATACACACACAACCACATTGGCCTGACTGGAGCTGTACCCTCCTCCACCCGATACAGAAGTCAAATTAAGCCTATGCCTTTCAGCTCTCGTCTGGGTGTCTTCTTCCTATCATCTTTGTGGGCTGATAGGAAACCCAGGCCTGCTCTCCATTCTTTGTTCCAGCCCAGACCATGTAGAAAGCATTTCAGATCTGTCTGTTAAGACCCACTGCTTTCTCAATGAGCTAATTCCTAGCTTGGCCTGTACTTTGGCCTTCCTTATAACCGCTTCTAAGGCTCACTCCTCCACAGTTCCCAGAAGTAAAGAGGATAAATTATGGTGAACAAAGCAAATATAAATGTCTCATAATGGGCCTATCTGCCCCAGGGAGGCTCTGTCATCTAGCAGTTTCAGGATAGCCCCTGGCCCCAGACCAGCCTTCCTCCACACAATCTACACAATTTCTCTGGCCCCAACCAGGCCTTCCTTCAAGGTGCTAGCACTGGAGGTCCATTCCCTCTCCTCCTCAGCCCCTAATATATTGGGATTTTCCTCTTTTAATTCCTCTCTCCAGCCTTTGATACTTCTCATAGGTGTAACAGAGTAAGGCTGACTGAGAGCACAGACCATCATTAACCTGTTTCTAGCCAGTGTGGGGCCAATTCCCCCCTTCAGACCCTCACAGTGAAATGTTTGTGCCCTATTTCTAATTTATATTTGTCTGGCTTCAGCTTCCAGCCATTGGTTCTGGTCCTGATAGGTTAAAAGTGCCCTTGTGTACCAGACACTTTGTCCTCACCAGGGCCGGCTCCACGGTTTTGCACCCCAAGCGACTGGGGAAAAAAAAGCAAAAAAAGCCCTGATCATGATCAGTGGCAGCTCCACTGCACCACTTTCTTCTTTGACGGCATTTGGTGCAAGTCCTTCCCTCCGAGAGGGACTGAGGTCCCTGCCGCCAAATTGCCACCAAAGACCCCAATGTGCAGCCCCTTACCCTTGGTCTCTTCAAGCACCTGCCTGCTGAGCTGGTGTCTGGAGCCAGCCCTGCTCCTCACTGTAATCAATTCACCTCTCAGTCTTCTTTTTGATAATATGGAGAGGTGGAACACCATGACCATATGGAAAGTCCCTAGGTATCCTAAACAGTTAGCTGTTGGCTTAACACGAGGTGCTCTGGTAGCTCAGAAGCAATAAGTAGCTCATCACTACAAGCAGTAAAGTCCTGGGAGCCTAACCCTAGTTTCTTGTTTACCTACATGTCTCGTTATTCATGCCTGGTAAGAAATAGGTGCTGTAGCTGGTCCCAAAGTATTACTTGCATAATGGCCTGAAAAGAGAGGCAGGAAACCCCTCACAATGATTAAGAGTACTACTGTGGTGCCGGCTTTCATTACACACTCTGGTGAATGAGAATGTAAATACCAGACCCAGGGGATCATTATGCATCCCATATGCCATCTGCCAGTTGGCATCAGAAGGTACCCTGGTCACACATTTTAACGTATGACATCAATAGCATTTCTACAGGAAGCAGATACCTCTGTGTTTGTTTGGATATTGTTTGAAATTCCAGGATGAATGGTTCTTAAATCTATATTTAAACAAATTAATGTGCTTGTACTTGAAAGTGATTTTGTGGACTGTTTCTTAAAGGGACTAAGCAGGTTAGATGACCAACTCCCATTAACCCTAGCCTTCTCCCCTCTTCTCTGGATGGGAGAGTTCCTTAGTGCCTTCTGTCTGATTGGTTTCTTTTACTATTAATGAAAGAGCAGCTCTGCTGGGGTGTGCTCATCATAACTTGCAAGTACCATTCAGAACCCTGTTTTGTCCTTTGTTATTACAATTTGAGCACATGAGCTGTAAGGGAGAATAGGCCTCATAAGTAACCTCCCTGAGTTCCAAGGCTGTGATGAAATTCCGGCCACTGCTGGACTTTGTAGATTTTGCCATGAGGATTAAAAGAATCAATGGTACATTCCATCAATCCAAGAAGACCTCTCTGCTCAGACACTGAGGATGTTTGAGTAAAATTATTGAGCTACTTTTCCCCATGCACTGAATATTACTGAAGGAGTAAACGGTAAAACTTCTCTGATACATTTTCAGAGACTGTGAACATGAATGAAAGTTGCCTCCAACCTGAGTGCAAAGGCTGTAGGGTCCAGATGGCTCGACTCGGTCAAAGACAAAATTTTGCTATGTATTTCTATGTTGCTCATCACTACAGTTCCAGCACAATCCTCACAGCACCACATCCCTATGAGGTAATCCTATGTGGTTATCTAAACTTTGGAGGTGGGGAAATTGAGACACAGTACAGAGTGGTGACTTAGTCACAGTAGCGCAGTAAATCTGATGCACAAGCGAGAGCAGAATCCAGCTCTACAGACAGTCGCAGGCTGTATTTTAGCTACAAGAACATTAGGGCTAGTAGAACATTTTCTCTCAAAAATTATTTTTTGAGGAAAATTCGAGGGTTCAATGGCATGAAATATTTTAAAGAAAAGAGGCTGGGAAACACAATTTTTTCAGTGTTTAATTATTCTCAGTGTTAAAAATTTACACCTTATTTCCAATCAGAATTTGTCTAGCTTCACTTTCCAGCCATTGACTTGTGTGATACCTTTCCCTGATAGATTGAAGAGCCCATTGTTAAGCAATTTTTCCCCGTGTAGGTACCTTAGACTGTGATTGAGTCACCTCTTAACCTTCTCTTTGTTAAGCTAAATAGATTGAGCCCCTTGAGTCCGTCCTACAAACCATGTTTTCCAATCCTTTTTAACTTTCCTCATGGCTCTTCTGTGATCCTTCTCCAATCTTTCAACTTCCTTCTTGAATTGTGGACAAACACCTATCAGGAATGGTCCAGGTTCTCTTGGTCCTACCTCAGCTAAGGGGGCTGGACTTGATGACATCTCAAAAATCCCTCCTACCCCATATCTATGATTTGTTGATTTGATAAAAGCTCATTTTTCCTCTAAAATACTTCAATGAAGTATTTGTTTTTTTACAAAACAAAGGCAAAATTTTAAAGCAAAAAATGTAAGGTTGCATCTCGTTGTTCAAATCTGGTTTTCATTAAACTTTGAACTTTTTTAAATATTTTTTGTCAGTTTTAATTACATTAAGCACTTTTCATATATACATCTGAAAGCACCTTATAGAGGAGGTCACTGTTTTAACTATGTTTTACAGATGAGGAACTGAGGCATAGAAAGTGGATGTGACTTACCCAATGTCACTTCAAGGCCATTGGTAGAGCTAGGGAATAGAACTCAAATTTTCTGAGTTCCAATCCAGTGGTAGATCTTCATGGCCATGCTACTTTCAATCTCCGCGTGCCCTAGTTTTCTTCTTCCTTTTCAAACTTTACTTCCTCTGAAGAAAATAAACAAATGGGGATGATATAAATGTGAGCAAATGGTGTGTGAGCGGGTGCTGAACTCTTCCTCTTACTTTTAACACTTGAAATATTAAGAAGTAAAAGTTCCTATTAAACATTTAACAAAATGATGAAAGACATTTTCCTACCCAAAACGTGGGTTTTCAGCAAAGCTCATTTTTCTGCATGATTTTTTTTTAATTTCTAAAGGATGTCAGACAGTCCTAAACATCTGATCCTTGGACCATTTAGCTGTGCACAGTGAGACAGGATGACTTTGTGCGCATAGTCCTGACCATGGATTCTAGGGAGTTGGGTTCAGTTTCTGCCCTGCCACAGACATCTTTCGGGGGCCCTGGATAAGTCACATGTCCTCCCAGGCTGGAATTATCAAAGGAGAATAAAGGAGTTAAGAGCAGGGAATCTCACTCAGGTTATATGCACAGATGAGGGCACTTTCCAGGGTCTTTTTCCAATTTCACTTCCCAGCTCCAACCTGCCTCAGAGAAAATAAGCTCACATAAGCTCGTATTTGAAAAGCTGCCCTCCCACTTGCAATAACAATGCCTATTGCTAGTAGTACATTGCAGATTTTGTGCAATAAAGATCATACATCATACAATTATGTTGTGGTGATCGCAGAACTGGCTTCCACATAATGATTTATGACAACCAGGAAGTCACATTTCAGAGATGTTCACTGGTCAGGACCTGCTGGAAAAGAGGACCTGGTTCCAAAAATGACACAGCCCCAGAAACCTTCTCCATTTATAATATCGCACAGGTGCAGGGATCAGACTCTCTGACATCTCCCTGAACTCTACTGGGCCTGGTCAAGAAGGAACTTTCCCTGAGATTTGGGGAATCTGTCAAGGGGAATCATTAAAGTTCATGGAATGTTTCATTTAGTTTATGTTTGTTTCTAGCCACCCAAATACAGCATGCTTGGGAAAATTTGCCAAGCTGACTAGGGTGGCATTTTCAGTAGTATCCAAGTGCCCCAATCCTTTGCAATGATAGCTTTTTAAAATCCCATTAGCTGCACTACAATGCTTGTATTAGGTGAACTGAAAAATTCTATTTCTTTTGGGGTTTTTTACAGTGTAAATTCTTGTAATGAAAAATAATTATAGTATAGTATGATGAGAAGCACTCCACCATTGAAGACCATCTGCAGTTCAACCAAGTGGGTGTCAGTGCAGGCCAGTTTGATGACCTGTGGGACATCACAGTAGAAATTGTCCAGGACATTTGGCCCACAGAATGGTAACTGGAGGAGCAGTCCAATTTGAACAGCAGAGTTACAAATCCACCCAGCCATGCCAGTGCAAAAGCTCCCCCACCACACACACACATACACTCCCCGGTTCATGATAATCAAATATCTGAGAGGTTTACAGATGGCCACATATCAATTGATCACCATTCCTGCAAGAAAAAAAAAACATTGCATCCCCAATGAAGTGGAAGAAGAACATCTGGAGAATGCAGTCACTGAATGAGATGGTTTTATACTTGGAGAGGAGACAGGACAGCAAGTTGGGGGCATTGACCAATGAATCGCTGACATCCATGAAAGCCATGGTCCATTTGGTATTCTTAAAATATACTGAACATTAAACAGAAAGAATAATAATCATGACATTTTTCCATCCCCCTTTAGGGTACTGATATTAAATCTATTTTTTGTCCCATTAGGAAACACACTTTGCTTAGGACTTTCTTATTTCTCTCTATGAACATAGTGTCCTCAGCTGCACTTCAGGAAAACCCTGATTCAGCAACCCAAGTCATCCGTTCCATGGTGACCTTCCATCCAGGGGCCCTGGGAGGGAAGTGGAGTAGTTCACGCATCAAAAGAGCCCCCTGCGCACCACAGCACCCTTTCACCCTCGTCACAGTCCAGGTGCAACAGACCTGCCAAATGTTCATGTGCAGTGTTCAGGCTTTGTGATTTTCAGTACCTTTCCTCCTTGTCTCTCACTGCTTTACTTTTCTACTGGAAAATTGTGGAAATGAAATTTGAAAAGTGTGAGATAGAGTGAAAAAATAACTTTTTCTCCCAAATTTATCGCAGGAAGATTAAGAAATGAATCCAATGAAATAGAGAGACAGAGTGAGTGACATATTTTCTTTTCTCTTTTTTTGACCATATTCTGTTGATGAAATACAGAATATTTCAAGCTCTACAGAGCTCATGTCTTTCTTCAACAGAAGTTGATCCAATAAAAATCTTCCACCTTATTTCTGTCATATCCTGTGACCAAACTGACTACAACTAACACTTCCGACATCCAAATGAAATGTTTTATTTAGTTTGAAATTTTCTCATTGAAAATCACAAATTTTCATTAAAAGTGCCAAATTCCCATCAAATATTGTGACTCTAACAAAATCTGGTTTTGACAGCAACATTTTTTTGACAGAAAAGGATTTTTATTAAAATTCAAGGGAAAAATAATTTTAACTGAAATTTTCTTTTGAAAACCTTAAAAACTCTAAAGTAATGGAAAAAGCTGAATTTTTCCATCCGCAATCTGTTGACATTTATTGCCAAGGACTGCTGGGTGATAGGTTCCATTTCTGCTCTGCCATGGACATCCTCTGTGACCACGGGAAACTCACACTCTGGATTTTCAAGACCGAGGAAGACAGTTGGGTGCCCAACTCCAATGGAACATCATTGCAAGCTGGATGCCTGAACCCCCTAGATCCTCTCAAAGTACAACATCCCTGCCTCTGTTCCCCATCTCTGAAATGGGGTGACCAATAGTTCCCCACTTTGCAGGACTGTGAATGCCTAAGGCAATATCTGAAAATCTTTATGAATAAAAAATGATATAAGCACTCAGTGTTTTCAAATCAACTAGTTCTCTGCTTTCTTCCCACCATGGTCTCTGATCATCCCCCTTCCAATAACAATGCCCATTCTTAGTACCACATTGCACATTTATGAATCAAGAGTCATAACTCACCCAGTATGATCACAGAGCTGATGGCCTCCAAGGAATGAGCAAGCTGTGGGGAAGTCACATCTCAGAGCTGACCACTGCTGCGCAGAAAGGCAGGGGAAGTGGACATGAGACAGCTCCAGATATCTTCTTATATAATATTTGACCCCTGCACTAAGGCTGGTCCTAGGATCAGATTTTTAAAATCCCGCTCAGCTTTACCTGGAAGGATCAAGAGAGCTGCCTCTTTGGAGATTGCAGGAGTCTGCCACAAGGGGATTCATTAATAAATTCCTGGAGTGCTTCAGTTTGTTTACATGTTAAGTTTAGCCACTCAAACCTATGATTATTATTATGATTATTGGTTTTTTAGGTCAAATATTGTAATCCATCAGACTCTTTTGAAAATACCAAACTCTGAGGACAGTTTCTGAGCTCTAGTGAACACCTTGTCAAAATGTATCTGTAAAAAGGATTGTGTTGTGACTCTCCAGCAACTACATCAGTTTACAGATTAAACTTTATTTCTCTACCTACATGTTCTGTGACCTCAGCTGGGGACTTGAGGCTATGTCTACTCTACCGCGAGATCGACACTGCTGCAATCAATGCACTGAAATTGATTTAATGGGTATAGTGACGACCTGCTAAATCGACGGCAGAGTGCTCTCCGGTCAACTCCAGTACTCCACCAGTAATGAGAGGTGTAAGATAAGTCGACAGGAGAGCATCTCCCATAAACGCAGCTCAGTGTAGGCACCGCAGTAAGTTGACCAAAGCTATGTCAACTCCAGTTACGCTATTCATGTAGCTGGAGTGGCATAATTTGGTCAGTTTACTGCAGTAGCCTGAGAGCAAAGCTCTGTCTCATCTTCTGTCTCATAATCACAAGCAACAAACACTCTGTGAGCAAACGCAAATTTTAGCCCTCTGTCCTTCACACCCTGCCCTCAGTGACCCTCCTGCTGCTTCCAGTGGTTTTGCAAAGGAGATGTTGATGAGAAATTAGCTCAGAAGTGTGTTAATAGATTCATAGACTTTAAGGTCAGAAGGGACCATTATGATCATCTAGTCTGACTTGCTGTACAATGCAGGCCACAGAATCTCACCCACCCACTCCTGTAACAAACCGCTAACCTAAAAATCTTTCTGGGGATTGGTCCTGCTTTGAGCAGGGACTTGGACTAGATGACCTCCTGAGCTCCTGTCCAACCCTGATATTCTATGATTCTATGATTCTATGTCTGAGTTACTGAAGTCCTCAAATTGTGGTTTGAAGACCTCAAGTTGCAAAAAATCCTCCAGCAAATGACCCATGTCCCATGCTGCAGAGGAAGGTGAAAAACCTCCAGGGCCTCTGCCAATCTGCCCTGGAGGAAAATTGCTTCCCGACCCCAAATATGGCGATCAGTTAAACCCTGAGCATGTGGGCAAGACTCACCAGCCAGCACCCAGGAAAGAATTCTCTGTAGTAACTCAGATCCCACCCCATCTAACATCCCATCACAGACTACTGGGCATACTTACCTGCTGATAATCAAAGATCAATTGCCAAATTAATGCCAAAATTAGGCTATCCCATCATACCATCCCATCCATAAACTGATCAAGTTTAGTCTTGAAGCCAGATATGACTTTTGCCCCCATTAGTCCCCTTGGAAGGCTGTTCCAGAACTTCACTCTTCTAATGGTTAGAAACTTTCATCTAATTTCAGGTTTAAATTTCCTAGTGTCCAGTTTATATCCATTTGTTCTTGTGTCCACATTGGTACTAAAATTAAATAATTCCTCTCCCTCCCTAATATTTATCCCTCTGATATATTTATAAAGAGCAATTATATCCCCCCTTAACCTTCTTTTGGTTAGGCTAAACAAGCCAAGCTCTTTGAGTCTCCTTTCATAAGACAGGTTTTCCATTCCTCGGATCATCCTAGTAGCCCTTCTTTGTACCTGTTCCAGTTTGAATTCACCCTTCTTAAACATGGGAGTCTAGAACTGCACACACTATTCCAGATAAGGTCTCACCAATGCCGTGTATAAAGGTACTAACACCTCCTTATCTTTGCTGGAAATACTTCACCTGATGTATCCTAAAACCACATTAGCGTTTTTAATGGCCATATCACTTTGGCAACTCATAGTCATCCTATGATCAACCAATACTCCGAGGTCCTTCTCCTCCTCTGTTATTTCCAGCTGATGTGTCCCCAATTTGTAACTAAAATTCTTGTTATTAATCCCTAAATGCATGACCTTGCACTTTTCACTGTTAAATTTCATCCTGTTACTATTACTCCAGTTTACAAGGTCATCCAGATCTTCCTGTATGATATCCCAGTCCTTCTCTGTGTTAGCAATACCTCCCAGCTTTGTGTCATTCGCAAACTTTATTAGCACATTCCCACTTTTTGTGCCAAGGTCTGTAATAAAAAGTGCCAAGGTCAGTAATTAAGAGTAATAAAAAACTGATCCCTGAGGAGCTCCAATAGTAACCTCCTTCCAGCCCTACAGTTCACCGTTCATTATGATCTGTTGTAGTCTCCCCTTTAATCAGTTCCTTATCCACCTTCCAATTTACAGATTGATTCCCATCTTTTCCAATTTAGCTAATAATTCCCCATGTGGAACTGTATCAAAAGCCTTACTGAAATCGAGATAAATTAGATCCACTGCATTTCCTTTGTCTAAAAAAATCTGTTATCTTCTCAAAGAAGGAGATCAGGTTGGTTTGGCATGATCTACCTTTTGTAAAACCATGTTGTATTTTGTCTCAATTACCATTGACTTCAATGTCCTTAACTACTTTCTCCTTCAAAATTTTTTCCAAGATCTTACATACTACAGATGTCAAACTAACAGGCCTATAGTTACTCGGATCACTTTTTTTCTCTTTCTTAAAAATAAGAACTATGTTAGCAATTCTCCAGTCGAACAGTACAACCCCTGAGTTTACTGATTCATTACAAATTCTTGCTAATGAGCTTGCAATTTCATGTGCCAGTTCCTTTAATGTTCTTGGATGAAGATTATCTGGGCCCTCTGATTTCATCCCATTAAGCTATTTGAGTTTGGCTTCTACCTCAGATGTAGTAATATCTACCTCCATATCCTCATTCCCATTTGTTATCCTACCATTATCCCTAAGCTCATCATTAGCCTCATTAAAGACTGAGACAAAGTATTTGTTTAGATATTGGGCCATGCCTAGATTATCCTTAACCTCCATTCCATCCTCAGTGTCTAGCAGTCTCACTTCTTCTTTATTTTCTTCTTATTTATATGGCTATAGAACCTTTTACTATTGGTTTTAATTCCCTTTGCAAGGTCCAACTCTACATGGCTTTTAGCCTTTTTCACTTATCCCTACATGTTCTGACCTCACTAAAGTAGCTTTCCTTGCTAATCCCTCCCATCTTCAACTCTTGTAGGCTTTCTGCTTTTTCTTAACCACCTCTCTGAGATGCTTGCTCATCCACCTTGGTCTACAACTCCTGCCTATGATTTTTTCCCCCTTTCGTGGGATGCAGGCTTCTGACAGTTTCTGCAAGTTTGTCTTGAAGTAATTCCAGGCCTCCTCCGCCTTTAGATCCACAAGTTCTTCAGTCCAATCCACTTCCCTAACTAATTTCCTTAATTCTTTAAAGTTAGTCCTTTTGAAATAAAAAACCCTAGTCCCAGATCTATTTTTGTTTATATTTCCATCTAGTTTGAACTGAATTAGCTCATGATCACTCAAACCAAGGTTATCCCCTACAACCATTTCTTCTTTGAGGTCCTGACTACTCACCTAAACCAAACGTAAAATGGCATCCCTTCTTGTTGGTTCTTCAACTACTTGGTGAAGAAATCCATCAGCTATCGCATCCAGAAAAATCTGAGCCCTATTATTATTACTAACACTTGTTCTCCAGTCTATATCTGGGAAGTTAAAAGTCTCCCATGATCACACATTTCCCATTAGTGTTTACTTCCTTAAAAACATTAAAGAGGTCTCTATCCATATCCAAATCAGATCCTGGCAGTCTGTAGCACACCCCAAGCACTATCTCAGGGGAGGATCTAGTAGTTTTCTTTACCAACGTGATTTTTGCCCAGAGAGACTCTGTCTTATTCATTCCATCACTTCTTATTTCTTTACAGTTAACCTCCTCATTGATGTACAATGCTACTCGACCACCTTTGCCTTTATTTCTGTCTTTCCTAAACAGCACATAGCCTTCAATACCTGTGCTCCAGTCATGACTACTATTCCACCATGTTTCTGTTATCCCTATAATATCCGGTTTCACTTCCTGCACCAGAAGCTCTAGTTCCTCCATTTTGTTCCCTACGCTCCTCGCATTGGTGTACAGACATCTTAATTTTTGCCGTTTGGCTTCACTGGCATTCTTTACCTGGTTAGGCACAGACATTCTACCACCAGTATCACCTATTAGTCTGGCATCTAACTACCCTTCTTCCTTATGTCCATTCTTCTGCCCATGGTTGTATCCTCTCTTACTTTGTTTTCTTCCCTCTCAATGTTAAATTCCAGTTTGGAGATTACCTGAACATCTCCCAATCATCTCCCCCAAATTCCTAGTTTAAAGCTCTCTTAATCAGTTGTGACAATGTCCATCCTAGAAGTCTAGTTCCATCTAGTTCCTTACTCAAGTGAAGTCCATCCTGAGAGAACAGTCCTCTGTCCATGAATGCTTCCCAGTGGCCGTTCATCCCAAAGCCCTCCTTATAGCACCACTGCCTGAGCCATCTATTGATCACCATAATCTTGTCACACCTTTGTTGCCATTCTCTAGGAACGGGCAGAATCCCACTGAAGATCATCTGAGCCTCGATTTCCTTAAGCGTCTTCCCCAGTCTGGCATAGTTTCCCTTGATACGTTCCAGCGAGAATCTAGCTGTATCGTTCCTTCCCACATGAAGGACAATCAACGGATACTTTCCCATTCCCGTTAGGATCCTTTTCAGCCTCAGGTCTACATCCCATATCTTAGCACCCAGCAGACAGCACACCCTTCTCTTCTCTTCTCTTCTCTTCTCTTCTCTTCTCTTCTCTTCTCTTCTCTTCTCTTCTCTGAATCAGCGCTAGTTACAGGTCTGTCTATTCTTCTCAGTAAGGAGTCCTCAATCACATAGACTTGCCTTTTCCTGGTGACAGTGTAATTTTCCGGTCTATCCCCTGCTCTCACTGGCTGCAAGTCTTCTCGATTCCTATTCACCCTTTCAATCCTCCGCAACCCACCCCGTATCCTCCTGGGGCTCATATTTGGTGTTGTCTCCATTGACTCTTCCCCTCTTCCTATAGGACTAGCTGCTCTTCTCTTCTTCCTTGCCCTATCACCTTCAGCGACCACCTGCTGTGCCCCTTCTTCATTTTCCAACTCTGCAAACCTGTTCCTGAGTTCTATTTCTCCTTCACTGTCCCATCTTTTTTCTGCCTGGTTCTCTTAGTCACATGCTTCCACCGCCCACTTTCCTCACCCAGCTGTCTCCCCTCAGAATTCTTTGGTCCTGCTTCCATCTGCAAGTCTGAGCTTATCCCTTCAGTCTCCTTATTTCGTTGCTTGATCATCATCTGCTCGGACCCCCTTCTAAACTCTACTAGAGTTTCCACTTGCATCTCCAGTCCTCAGATCTTTTCTTCTTCAGCTATATCAGGCGGCACTTCATGCAGACAAAACTCTTTTCAGGTACCCCCTCAAGAATCATGTACATGCTACAGCTTCCAAATCCAGTCATCTTCATTGTGTCTTTCACTCTTGCCTCTGTATCGGTCATAGCCTTTCCACCTAACACCTGTTAGTCCAGGCAACACAAACCAAAACAAACCCCCAACAGGCACCAGAACACCAGAACACTGGCAGAACACCACTCACTCCCTTCACTAGCCTGTCAGTTCCTTTGTCTAGGTCTTAAGTCTCCCCTGCAACCTCCTCCTTTGGTTTTCATAGATATTTCATGGTTTGAAATCATTCTTAAAAAAATTTCTACCAGAAATTCTCAGGGTGAGATACACAGCTGGCGGAAGACATTCAGTGATTTACATCCAGATATGTCAGTTGGGGATCTGGCCCATTGTCTCCAATGGACTTACATCTATTTGCGTGACCTGGGGATCTGGTCTATTGTCTCCAATGACTCTATGTCAATTTACACAACCTGGAGATCTTGCTTATTGATTACAGTGAAGCTAAATCAATTTACACCAGCTGGCATCTTTGACTTCAATATAGAATCTTGCCCTTTTGCCTGTAAATCATTTGTTAGCAAACTTTTCCATGAGTGTGAAGTATGCGTTCTCTGTGATGAGATACACATTTCACACAGCATATACATCTGCTTTCTGCTTTGTTCAGATCTGACTTCTATTTGAAATGATAATTCAGAGATAAATTATATATTTATTTTCCTCCCTGCAAACAGGAATCTGCTCATCAGACTCTTGATGGCCTTCTTCATCTCGCTGTTTCTCAGTGTGTAGATCATTGATTTCAGCATTAGGGTGATTATAGTGTAAATGACTGAGACTACCTTATCCAGGGCGAACTTCTTGAAGGGTCAAGCATAGATGAAGTTGCAGGGTACGAATATGAAGCTCATGACTGTGATGTTGGCTCCACAGGTGGACGGCGCATTGTGTATCCCTTCCATGACTTGTGTCCTGATCTTGACTAAGATGATCCTGTATGAACTGAGCAGAATGATAAATACTATGATGAGCAATACTCCGCCATTGAAGATCATCTGTAATTAGACTATGTGGATATCAGTGCAGGCTAGTTTGATGATTGTGGGACATCACAATAGAAATTGTCCAGGACATTGGGACCACAGAATTGTAACTGAAGAAGCAGTTGAATCTGAACAGCAGAGTGAGCCAATCCACCCAACCACCCCAGTGTCACTAGACCCATACACTGCCAGGGTTCATAATTATCGAGCATTTTAGTGGTTTATAGATGGCCACATACTGATCAATCACCATCCGTAGCACCAGCAATGAAGTGGAAGAAGAACATCTGTAGGATGCACTCATTGAAGGAGATAGTTTTGCGTTGGGAGAGGAGATTCAACAGCAATTTGGGAGCATTCATCGATGAGTCACTGATGTCTAGGAAAGCCAAATTGGCCAGCAGGAAGTACATGGGGGCGTGGAGATGGTGATCAATAATCACAGTCATGATGATGGTGAAGTTTCACAGCCAGGTGGTGATCTAAACAATAAAGAAGACCACGAAAAGAAAATACTGTAGCTCACGATTCTGAGTGAGGCCCAGTAGAACAAATTCAGTCACGGTGGTGGTAAGGTTCTGCTGGTCCATTCAGTATTTTTACATTATATCTGCAGGGAAAATGGCAATAATAAGGATAATATTTATGATGCGCTTATAATTATTTCCTCCTTAAATTACTGATATGAAATAAAAAATAACTCTGCATTAACAGAGACATGATTGTTAGGAATTTCCTTAGTTTTCTAAATTCTGCATCTTCAGCAGACTGGAGAAATCCCAACAAGGGGTATCTTTAATCCTGGAGTGAGGGAATAGTAATGTGCTGCTCACAAAATATCCCTCTATAACCACAGTCTCCTTTTATCTGCCTGCAGCCCTTATTCTGCAGAGTTCCCAAGAGTCACAGAGGCCACATGAGACCTTGAGATTCAGAGCTGGGAAGAAAGTGGGTTTATAGTGGATGCATGTAGGCAGAGATTCTCAGAGTCAACATGGGGATCACAAGCAAATGTTAGGACTGCAATAAAATTTTATAAGAAAATGGCCATGTCATAACTATAAAGGGACGGGTAACAACCCTCCTGTGTACAATACAATAAAATTCCTCCTGGCCAGAGACACCAACATCCTTTTACCTGTAAAGGGTTAAGAAGCTCAGGTAACGTGGCTGACACTTGACCCAAAGGACCAATAAAGGGACAAGTTACTTTCAAATCTTGGGGTTGCAGGGGAGAAGGCTTTTGTTTGTGCTCTTTGTTTTGGGGTGAGTTCGCACTTGGGACTAAGAGGGACCGGACATCAATCCATGTTCTCCAAATCTTTCTGTACAAGTCTCTCATATTTCAAACTTGTATGTAACAGTCAGGCAAGACATGTTAGTTTTATCTTTGTTTTGTCAACTTGTAAATGTTCCTTTTCTAGAGGGAGGTTTATCCCTGTTTTGCTGTAACTTTCAACCTAAGGCTAGAGCTGGTTCCTCTGGGCTCTTTAAATCTGATTACCCTGTAAAGTTATTTCCATCCTGATTTTACAGACATGAACTTCACCTTTTCTTTTAATAAAACTCTTCTTTTAATAACTTGATTGATTTTTCATTGTTTTAAGATCCAAGGGTTTTGGATCTGTGTACACCAGGACTAATTGGTGAGGGTATACTCTCAAGCCTGTCCAGGAAAAGGGGTGTAAGGACTTGGTTGGGGGGAGGAATTAGTCTCAAATCTGCACAGGAAAGGGGAGGTTAGGGACTTGGGAAAAAGTTGGCGGAAGGCAGAGTTCCAAGTGGCTCTCCCCTAAGATTTGGAACACGCTTGATGGTGGCAGCTTACTGTTCACCTAAGCTGGTAAATAAGCTTAGGGAGTCTTTCATAAGGGTCCCCACATCTGTACCCTAAAGTTCACAGTGGAGAAGGAACCCTGACATGGTGGCAGTGGTGGGATTATTTTAAACCAAAAGCCAATAAGTTTTTTTTCCCTCCTTTTTAGGTGCTTAGAAAGCATCGTCCCACCACAGCAGTCTCCAGCAACCCACCTCACCCCAGAGAGCAGTCATCTGGGTGGTTTTAAATGTAATGAGCTGGGGCATGTGAAGGACAACTGCCCCAAGAACCCCAACAGATTGCAGTTCATTACACCAGAGTCACACCCAAAGTCCTCAGGCCCAGATGACTCCCAGGTTACCTCAGAGTGAAGGGAAACTGTGAGTGTGGGTGGAAAGAAGGTTATAACGTGGAGAGACACTGGAGCACAGGTGTCAGTTATCCACCAATCCTTAGTGGACCCCAAATTCATCAACCCAGAGGCCCAAATGACGATTCATGTCAAAATCTTTAAACTTGCCTACAGCTGAGTTGCCTGTCCAGTACAAGGGCTGGTCAGGAACGTGGACTTTTGCAGTCTATGATGATTATCCCATTCCCATGCCACTGGGGGAAGATTTGGTCAACAATGTGAAGCTAGACAAGAGGATGGGAATGGTCACCGGCAGCCAGGCTGAGCAAGCCTTCACACTTATCTCTGTTGCTGAGCCTTCCACCAGGGCCCTGTCTGTGTTACCAGAAACCCAGACAGAGGTGGTGGAACTGGTTTCCCTGTTATCGACTGCAACAGCCGTAGTGGATCCAGTCCCAGAGACCCAGCTAAAGCCAGTCCCAGAACTGGAACTGTTGAAGCAACCAGCAGCAGAACCATTGCCAGCACTGAGTCCAGTGCTTGCAAACCCATCTACAACTTCAACACCAGAGGGCACCACCGAGCCTGCAATGGCAGCAGCAGCAGATAACCCTACACAAGAGGCTCAGCCAGAACCTGAAATACCACTTAGTGCACGAGCAGAGAGCGGTTCACCATCAATGGAAACAGCCCCATCATCTGCGTCGCTTCCAGAGGGACCAAGCCCAGATCCACAATCCAGTGAGGAACTGATGTCTCCAGCATCAAGGGAACAGTTCCAGGCTGAGCAGGAAGCAGATGACAGCCGCCAGGGAGCTTGGACAGTGGCATGGAGCAATCCACTGCCTCTCAGCTCTTCTAATCGATCCCGCTTTTTTATAGAACAAGGACTTTTATACAAGGAAACTCTTTCTGGTGGGCACCAGGAAGATTGGCATCATCAGAGATATTTGGCAGTTCCAACTAAGTACCAGGTAAAGCTCTTGAGCTTAGCCCACAATCATCCTAGTGGCCATGCTGGGGTGAACAGGACCAAAGACCATTTGAGGGGGTCATTCCCCTGGGAGGGAATGGGCAAGGATGTTTCTACTTATATCCAGTCTTCTGAGGTGTGCCAAAGAGAGGGAAAACCCCAAGACCAGGTCAAAGCCCCTCTCCAGCCACTCCCCATAATTGAGGTTCCATTTCAGTGATTAACTGTGGATTTTATGGGTCTTTTCCTAAAGAAGACACCCAGATGAAAGCAGTACATACTGACTTTCATGGATTTTGCTATTCGATGGCTGGAAGCAGTAGCGCTAAGAAACACCAGGGCTAAAAGTGTGTGCCATGCACTAACAGACATTTTTGCCAGGGTAGGTTGGTCCTCTGACATCCTTACGGATTCATGAACTAATTTCCTGGCAGGGACCATGAAAAGCCTGTGGGAAGATCATGGGGTGAACCTCTTGGTTGTCACCCCTTATCACCATCAAACAAATGGCCCGGTGGAGAAGTTTAATGGACCTTTAGGGGCCATGATACATAAATTCATAAATGAGCACTCCAATGATTGGGACATAGTGTTGCAGCAGTTGCTCTTTCCAGTTTAGGGTTTTCACCATTTGAACTTGTATATGGCCGTGAGATTAAGGGTCCATTACAGTTCGTAAGGCAGCAATGGGAGAGTTCTACACCTTCTCCAGGAACTAACATTCTGGACTTTGTAAGCAATCTACAAAACACCCTCTAAGACTCTTTAGCTGTTGCTAGAGAAAACCTAAAAGAGGCTCAGGAAGAGCAAAAAGCTTGGTATGATAAACATGCCAGACAGCATCCCTTCAAAGTAGGGGACCAGGTTATGGTATTGAAGGCACTCCAGGCCCATAAAATGGAAGCATCATGGGAAGGGCCATTCATGGTCCAAGAGTGCCTGGGAGCTATTAACTATCTCATAGCATTTCCCAGCTCAAACCTAAAGCCTAAAGTGTACCATGCTTATTCTCTAAAGCCCTTTTATTCCAGAGAATTAAAGGTTTGTCAGTTTACAGCCCAGGAAGGAGATGATGCTGAGTGGCCTAAAGGTGTCTACTGCAAAGGAAAAACTGACAGTGGTGTGGAAGAGGTGAACCTCTCCATGACCCTTGGGCATATGCAGTGACAGCAAGTAAAGGACCTGTGCACTAGCTTTGCGCCGATTTCTCAACCACCCCAGGACAGACTGAACCGGCATACCACTCCATTGACACAGGTAATGCTCACCTAATTAGAGTCCATCCCTACCAGGTGTCTCCTCATGCTCAAACTGCTGTAGAATGAGAAATCAAGGATATGGTACAGATGGGTGTAATCCACCCCTCTGACAGTGCATGGGCATCTCCAGTGGTTCTAGTTCCCAAACCAGATGGGGAAATGCGCTTTTACGTGGACTATCATAAGCTAAATGCTGTAACTCACCCAGACAACTATCCAATATCACACACAGATGAGCTATTGGAGAAATTAGGATGTGCTCAGTTCATCTCTACCTTAGACTTAACCAAGGGGAACTGGCTGGTACTGCTAGATGAATCCGCGAAGGAAAGGTCAGCCTTCATCATCCATGTCGGGCTGTATGGATTTAATGTGCTCCCTTTCGGGCTGCAAAACGCATCCGCCACCTTCCAAAGACTTGTAGATGGTCTCCTAGCAGGATTGGGAGAATATGCAGTTGCCTACCTTGATGATGTGGCTATTTTTTTTGATTCATAGGCAGAACATCTGGAGCACCTGGAAAAAGTCTTCGAGCACATCAAACAGGCAGGACTAACTGTTAAGGCAAAAAAGTGTCAAATAGGTCTAAACAGAATGACTTACCTTGGACACCAGGGGGGTGAAAGAGCTAACAACCCCCTAAAAGCCAAAGTGAATGCTATCCAACAGTGGATGGTCCTAAAGTTAAAGAAACAGGTCCAATCCTTCTTAGGCTTGGCCGGATATTACTGATGATTTGTACCGCACCACAACCAAATCGCCACCCCACTGACAGATCTAACCAAAATGAAACAGCCAAATGCCTTTTAGTGTACTGAAGAGTGTCAAAAGGCCTTTAACCAGCTTAAAGCAACACTCGTGTCTAACTCTGTGCTAAGGACCCCAGACTTTGACAAACTTTTCCTAGTAACCACAGATGCATCCGAGCATGGTGTGGGAGCACTGTCAATGCAGGAAGGACCAGATCAAGAATTCCATCCTGTAGTGTTTCTCAGTAAAATAATGTCTGGTCAATCAGTGAAAAGGAATGTTACGCCATTGTATATGTGCTGGAGAAGCTACTCCCATATGTTTGGGGATGACATTTCCATCTGCAAACTGATGAGGCTGCGCTGAAGTGGCTTCATAACGTCAAGGACAATAACAAAAAACTTCTTCGGTGGAGTTTATCTCTCCAAGATTTTGATTTTGAAATACAACACATTTCATGAGCTTCTAACAAAGTGGCTGATGCACTCTCCCATGAAAGTTTCCCAGAATCAACTGGTTAAAATCATCCTTGAAATGTGGAAAATATTGTTAGTTTGTACATAATCAGTAGTATATCTAAAGGTGCATATGTCTTATTAATTCTATTTTCTCCTAGAGCTCCAAGAAGAACTCACAACCGGTGTAGAGCAGACTGTCCAGCACTGTCTATGATTTGGGGGGCATGTCATAAACATACAGCTAAGAGTAACATAAAATCCCTCTTTACACTGTAAAGGGTTAATTCCTCTTTTACCTGTAAAGGGTTAAGAAGCTCAGATAACCTGGGTGGCACCTGACCAAAAGGAGCAATAAGGAGAGAAGATATTTTCAAATCTGGGGGGGAAGGTTTTTTTGTCTGTGTCTCCCAGAGTCAACAAGGAACTAGAGCCGGGAAAATACATCTTTCTAAGTCATATCTAAGCTAAGCATCTAATATTGCAGAAATAGTAAGTAATAGCAAAGAAATGTGTTAGGTTATCTTTTGTTTTAGCTTGTGAATTTTCCCTGTGCTAAGAGAGGTTTATCCCTGTTTTTGTAACTTTAAAGTTTTGCCTAGAGGGGAAATTCTCTGTTTTTAAATCTTTTGTTATTCTGTAAAGTACTTACCATCTTGATTTTACAGAAGTGATTCCTTTACCTTTTTCTTAATTAAAATTCTTCTTTTAAGAACCCAATTGATTTTTCATTATTCTGAAGATCCAAGGGTTTGGGTCTGTGTTCACCTGAACCAGTTGATGAGGATATTATTCTCAAGCCTTCCCCAGGAAAGGGGTGCAGTGCTTGGGGGAATATTTTGGGGAAATAGGACTCCAAGTGATCCTTTCCCTGATTCTTTGTCTAAATCACTTGGTGATGGCAGCATATTGTTCAAGGCAAGGTAGAGTTTATGACTTGGGAAAGTTTTTAACCTAAGCTGGTAAACATAAGCTTAGGGGGTCTTTCATGCAGGTCCCCATATCTGTACCCCAGAGTTCAGAGTGGGGAAGAAACCCTGACAGATGCTGTGTGGAATGTTTTGAGAGGAGAGAGCACATAGGGAGCAGCAACCCTGGAGTTCTCCAAGGACTGCAAAGCCTGGGGAGTCTAGGTTTTTAAACCTGTAGCTCAACCAGGGTCTTGTAGATTTTGGGTTTTCTGCCTGAGTAGACCCTTTATGCCCTTTGGCATCTCCTTCTTCATGTCTTGCTAGTAGTTCTGGGCCTTTCTCCTGTCCATTCTTTCCTTCTCCATGCTGTCTGCCATGTCAGCCCTCCAGACCCTTTGCTCACTCTCTGATGCTGCACTAGTTTACAGGATCTTGTTGATTATGTCCCACTTAGACCTCTTCTTTCTCCTCCTCCTCAGGGTCAGCTATTCTGTGTATATGGAGAGGGCCCATCTCAAGACCACAAAAGCAGCAACTTCTGATAAAAACACAGATATGCCACTGGATTTACAGTCACAGTGGAAAGGGAAAACTCCCTTTCCTTATTCCCATCAAAACTTTTTATAGACATGCTTACTGACCAGCCAGCTTTGGAGCACCTCTGCACAGCACTGCTCTCTATCCCCAGTCCTGGTGAATAAGGCCCACTGGGGGTGAAGCAGGTGAAAGGCATGTTGGTTGCATGAAACAATTCCAGCTCCTATTTCCATGGGTATGAGTACAAAGACGATGGCACGGAGCACTGGCACTATTTTCCACGGTGGGTGGTAATTTAGGTGATATCTCGTACCTGATGATTACAAAGGAAGAGAGAACACAGCTGCTGCTAACGAGACAAAGCCACCCAGGGCCATATGCTGCTAGCCTGTTTACTACAATGATACCAACTGAACTCATTGTGGAGTTGCATAAGAAAACATTACCATGGGGAAAGAGATAAGGCCTGTTCCAAAAAATTTTCAAGAGAGGATTGCAGAGTATCTCCATAAAAGTTTCATTAAGATCTCTCAGGAGGATACAAAGACATTCCTATGTACATAAACAAACTGCTCTGCATGACTCCCATGCCTAACCCAAGAGGGGAATGAAAAGCATGTCAGCTCTGCCTCTGTCTGTTGTAATGCTACTATGACAGTGGAAGACTAGGTGCCAGCTCATGCCACAGTTCCAGGGCCTCACTGAAAACTGACAAATCCAGAGCTGGAAACCAGTCTGGCTTGCCTGTGGGTTAGTATAGTTAAAAGAGAGATTATTGTTATAGGAACGTGTTTAGTGTTTAAACTTTACAGAATGCTGGTAGGATGCTGCATGTATTAATTCTGTATCCCGTGGTATAAAGTGATTGAATTATAAACCTCTGTAATTGTGTAACAAACCAAACAGAAAAAAAAAAAATTAGTTAATGTAAAGTGCTCATTCTGCACACAAAATGGCCCAGTGAAGGCAAATGAGTCATTGTACAGCACCAAAGGACAGAGACGTTTTTGGTTACACTCCTCTCTCTCTCCAGGAAGGAGAGGCCTGTGCATGAACTCATCCCTTCAGCCTGGATTCTGGGGTGAAGGGGATAAAAATCCCTAACAAGAAGAAACTGGGATCTTTATGCTAAGTGGACTCTGAGCAGAAAAGATTCCTAAACTTTAGCAAGAGATCCCCATAGCGCCTGGCACAGGTCAGCCATAAAGGACATATAGAGCTGCCTATTATAGAAGTTTATATGACCTTTTTAAACCTAAAACTAATTTATCTGTGTGTGTGTGTGTGTGTTTCCTGTTTTAACCTTGTAAATAACTAATTTATTTTCTTAGTTAATAAATTGTACAGGATTGGCTACAAGCACTGTCTTTGGTTTGAGATCTGAGTACAATTGACCTGGGGCAAGTGACTGGTACTTTAGGACTGGGAGTAACCTGATTATTATTGTGATTTTAGGTGTAAGGTGACCTCATATCACATAGTCCATTTGCCTGTGTGGCAAGATAAACTGGAATGCCCAAGGGGACCGCATATGACTCCTTGGTAAAGACTATTACAGAGCTTGAGGAGTTCACACAGCTGGTGTAAATTGACCGTAGCAAAATGGAAGTCAATGGGCCAGCTCCCCAGTTTTATGAGTTGTTATAGCTCCATTAGAGTCAACGTGGTCAGATACCCAGATGGTGTAAATCAAGGTAACTCTTCTGAAATCAAAGGTTCAGACTGCAAGCTTCTGTAAATCAGCTGTAGCTCCTTTGAAATCAAAGGTCCAGCTGCCCAATTGGCATAAAAAAGTCTAGCTACCCTGATAGTCAATGGAACTATAGCAATTTACATCAGCTCAGGACTTGGCCCTCAGTTTTAAGTGTTTGTCTCTGGCTGCTTCTTAGTGACCAACTTTAAACAACCAGGGCAGCCTAAGCTGTGGGTTCCGCTAGTGGCTGCATCTCAAGAGCTGTTGATGCAATGCAATGCAGGAGAAAAACTTCCCTGCTCCCCCAAAGGTAATCATGTGGAGTTAATGAAGAAACAGACAACTCCAGGCCAGCTGGGACTCTCATGCCACTGGGCTTTGATCTATCGTAGGTCACATATTTGTGCTTTAAATATATATTTTATTCTGAAAACGCCTTGGGAAACCCTCTATGCATCAGCCCTGCCTTCTTTTTAGCCAAGGGTCCTTGCAAGGATGCTGCTATTGTGTGAGATCCATGGCAGGTGGAGATATGGTCAGATAGGGCATGGTGACCAGTGAGTTTGCTCCTGAGGTGAGATCAGAGCTGGGCTTCCTGCCCCAGAGAGCAGGATTTGTTATTTAACCTCCGAGCAAGGACATGCTGGTCTGTGACACTGTTGGAAGCCTGCACAAGCCAGAATCAGCTCTAGGGTTTGGAGGGGTGTCAGTCCCTCATCCCATTTAGTCCTTCACCTCCTAATCAAGCCTGCCCGAGGAGGGGAGCAGGGAGCACCTATCTATGGAGTGGATTCCTGTCTGCTAGGAACTGAAGAGAGACCCAGCAACTCAGGAAATCCAGGAAAGGGACTGTGAAAGAGCTGGTGGATAATGCAGTGATGGGGGCACGATAGACTGATAGATAATGGCCAGTGATTGCTAGCGCTGGAGGATCAAATGCATTGCAAGCTGGGAAAAATTCCACAGAGATCAACACAGTAAGTTTGCTCTTTCAATTAAATGAGTTGGGATATTAGACAGCTCAAATTTAAGTAGATACATATGGAGTATTTTTGGAACTCTTTAAGACTTTTGATATCAATTCAATCAAATATCTAAAGCTCGTCAGAATTTTTTTATCACAAAAAATGCAGACTTTTAATAGAAGTCCCCAAAATCCCAAATTTTTGTGTTTTTGCTGCTGAGAAACAAACATTTTAAAGCAAAAATTGCCAAAAACTGAACATTTTCAGCGTGAATCTATTCCCCAGAAAGGGGCTCTCAGTTTTCCTTTTTCACCCTGGCAAAGGCCTTCAGTCATAGAATCATAGAAGATTAGAGTTGGAAGAGACCTCAGGAAGTCATCTAGTCCAATCCCCTGCTCACAGCAGGACCAACACCAATTAAATCATCCCCGAGAGGTCTTTGTCAAGCCAGGTCTTGAAAACCTCTAATGATGGAGGTTCCACCATCTCCCCAGTGATTCATCACCCTCCTAGTGAAATAGTGTTTCCTAATATCCAAACTGGACCTCTACCACTGCAACTTGAGACCATTGCTTCTTGTTCTGCCATCTGCCACCAATGAGAACAGCTGAGCTCCAGTCTCTTCGGAACCCCCCTTCAGGTAGTTGAAGGTGCTATCAAATTCCTCCTCAATCTTCTTTTCTGCAGACTAAACAAGTCCAGTTCTATCAGCCTCTCCTTGTAAATCATGTGACCCAGCCCCCTGATCATTTTTGTTCCCCTCCACAGGATTCTCTCCAATTTGTCCACATCCTTTCTGTAGTGGGGGGCCCAAAACTGGATGCAATACTCCAGATGTGGCCTCAGTAGTGCCAGATAGAGGGGAATAATCTATCTAACCTCAATCTGCTGGCAATGTTCCTACTAATGCAGCCCAATATGCTGTTAGCCTTCTTGGCAACAAGGGCACACTGCTGACTCATATCCAGCTTCTCATCCACTGTAATCCCCAGGTCCTTTTCTGCAGAAACACTGCTTAGTATAGGTACATCTATACTGCAACTGCAAGCACACTTCCCAGTTCAGGTAGACAGATATGCACTAGCTGTGCTCAAGCTAGGATGCTACAAATGGAATAATCAGTGGTAGAAATGGTAGGGGCATGGATTAGCCATCGGAGCACAAACCCACTGTAGGGTGTGAAGGTATATACTCTAGGTCAGAGACATCAGAACACCTCCTGGTCTAGCACTGTATTGATTGTATAACACTGCTGCCAGCTAAGCACAAATATATTAAAGGAATGCACAGAACATGCATGTAATAAAACACAGATCATGCATCCCTTAAAACAAAGGCAAGCTCCTGATGGGGAGCAGGGTCTGGGGCTTGCTCCACTCCGGCACTCTGGCACTCTGGCAGGGGAAGTGAGTCTGACGCTACACCGTGCAGCGGAACCCCACTCTGGTGCTCCATCCGGGGGCCGCTCTGGCACTCTAGGCAGGGCACTGGGTCAGGGGTCACATCACATGGCTCAGCCCTGCTCTGGTACTCCGGCTGGCTTACTGGGTGAGGGGCCACACCTTGCAGCATCTGGAAGCTATGGCATGGTGCTGATCCGGCTCCTACACACTCCGACGCCCCCCCCCCCCAGTGATCCAATGGGAACTGCAGGGGCGGTGCCTGGGATGGGGCAGTGTTCAGAGACCCTGGCTGTGCATCTGCATGGGAACCAGGAAAGGGACATGCCACTGTTTCTGCGACCCACTTGAGGTAAGTGCTGCTTAGAGCCTGCGCTTCTGAGCCTCTCCCCATGTCCCAACTCTGTGCCCCAGCCCTAATCCCCCTCCCACTCTTCAAATCCCTCAGTTCCAGCCTGGAGCAACCTCCTGCACCCCAAACCTCACATGCCCAGCCCCACTCCAGAGCTTGCACTCCCAGCAGGAACCTCTAATTCTGTGAACTGATGCAACGCCATTGACTTTAAGGGAGCTATGCCACTTTACACTCATGTGACAACCCCCTGATTAGTGCTCTGAATCTCTGTGGTGGGGATCACTCACCACCCACAGTGAATGGAAGTGACAAACTCTATGCTCCTTTGATGTTCACAACATGAGTTATTATGAAGAGGGAAGTCAGGGTCAATCCTCTGAGACTCTAATCCTGCCCTAATGCCATTCTCCTTCCCTCCACAGCCATCACCCAAGGTACTGAGAAAGAAAATGTCCAACCAAACCACTGTAACTGAATTCCTTCTTCTGGGATTCTCTGACATCTGGGAGCTGCAGATTTTGCACTTTGTTCTATTTCTATTGGTTTACCTGGCAGCCCTGGTTGATAATCTTCTCATCATCATGGTTGTAGCCTTTGACCACCACCTTCACACTCCCATGTACTTCTTCCTGATGAATTTGTCCATCCTAGACCTCGGCTCCATCTCTGTCACTGTCCCCAAATCCATGGCTAATTTTCTAAGCAACACTAGGTTGATTTCCTATTCTGGATGCATTGTCCAAGTCTTTCTCTTCATGTTCCTTCTTTCATCAGATCTTGCCTTACTGACCATCATGGCGTACGACCGATACATCGCCATCTGCCAACCTCTGCACTATGAGAGAGTGATGAACAGGAGAGCTTGTGTTCAAATGGCTGCAAGTGCCTGGATGAGTGGTCTTATCTACTCCGCACTACACACTGGGAACACATTTGCGTGAAATTTTTGTGGAGAGAATGTGGTGGACCAATTCTTTTGTGAAATCCCTCAGCTACTCAAGCTCATCTGCTCTGACTCATACCTCAATGAATTTGGGGTTATTGCATTTGGTGCATGTTTAGCTGTAGGTTGCTTTGTTTTCGTAATTGTGTCGTATGTTCAGATCTTCAAAATAGTGCTGAGAATCCCCTCTGAGCAGGGCTGGCATAAAGCCTTCTCCACCTTCCTTCCTCATCTCATTGTCATTTCCATGTTTCTTTCTGTTTCCTCCTTTGCCTATGTGAAGCCCACCTCCAGCTCAACAACAGGGCTGGATATCTTAGTGGCTATTCTCTATTCCATGGTGCCTCCAGTGATGAATCCAATTATCTATAGCATGAGGAATAAGAAGATCAAAGATGCAATTGGAAAGCTGACTGGGTGGAGGTTATTCACCAAGAATAAGAGTACTATCTGTCTCCCCTGACTGTGGTTTTATCCTGTGTTTCCTTATAAATATAATCAGCTGATGACAACACTGTTGCCATCGTGTGCAGTCTGTTTATGCAGTAGTAAAAATCCACACTTACTCGATTGAAGTCAATTGAATTACACAAGAATTAAAAAATATCAGAATCTATCTATCTTAGGAATTTGTACTGCCAGAGTCACCACACTATCCAAGCACTTTGAATATAAAATATGAAGCCATAGCTAAGGCCCTGATGGACTTCATGGAGGCTGTGACCCTTCTTTTTAGGGGTAAAATTTTTGATTGGAATATGGAAAGATTTGTTTATTGGATTGTCTCTGTTTCTTGTTTTGTTGTATTGATTGGCTGGTTGATTTATTTCTTTGTTTCATGTGTTTATCCCAGCAGAAATAAAATCACAATCTATCTTTCTAATTTAAGGATCTATTTGGCCATCATCACCACACTATCTAAGCACATTACTCATAAAATCAGTAGCCAGAAGTAAGTCCACATTGGAATTCACGGACTTTCTGTCTCGTCTCTTATTTTGAGATAAAACATTTACTTGGGGTCTGAAAGGCTTTATTTGTTTGTTCTATTTTCTTTGTCTTTGTTGTTGTTGTTTTTTAATTGACTAGTTGATTTGTTGTAGATTTTGCGGGGGAGGAATTTGGGAGGGTCGGATAAATTTAATTAGATTATGGCATCTTATTGTCATCTTTTGGAGGTGTCGATGTGATCACCTATTTAATTGGGTTTTCTGTCAAAGGTGAAGCTTTACTTCTTACAATTATGGAGGGTGGAAAAAGATTCTCTAGGAGTGTGGATGACTGAGATTCTGTAGAAATTATTATTTTAAAGGTTTTCAAGATTTTATTGTGTTATTAGCGATATTTTCAGGCACCTAGAGCCTTGGATAAACATCTTTTTACTATTTTTATCTAAATGAATATCTTTCTTGATATGATGGAAACACTTGTTTGAGAAGAAAAGCTTTGCCATGTTTCCTAAAGACAATCTGAGCCTGAATAAAGAGAACAATATTTTATTCCACTGAAATTTTTGGTGAGACAGATGTGGGGTTTCTATGTAATCTTTACTGTTATGTTCTGCTTTATTCTTACTGTGGTAAATAAATCAGATTTTATTTGGAGAAAGGTGTCTGGTCACTCTACGTACTGCAGGTCAGAGCTCCCAACAGAAGAGCTGCATGGACAAAGACAGTCTGATCTGCTGGGAAATCACAATTAGTGCATGGGGGATGTTGCCTGGGACAAATTTAAGAGGAGATGAATCATGTGACTCAGTCATAGGAGATGGGCAGGCACAAGGCCAAGACCTTATGGGTGAAGTCAGAGAGACCAGAGAAGGGTCAGAGGTTCAGCTAGCCCTGTAACCACGACCACTGGGATTTAGACATTCCCTTCAAAGACAGATGGTTTTGGCTGATGGCCTTTCATCCACACAAGGATCCAAATGTGTCTAAAGGTGCCTTGATTTGCAGGATTTGGCTACTGCTTCTTTATTTATTTATCGCTATGGTCAGTCTCTCTTGTTGAAGCTGTTCTACTGTCGATAAATATTTAAAAACAATCATTGGATTAGACAGAGAGTGACAGATAGAAGGACTCTGTTGTGTGGTTTTTAAAGCCCTCTTCTAGAGAGTGGGAAACCCATTGCCATGCTCCAATGTCTCTTTAATTGTTTGCCCACAGTAGAACAGCTTCAACAGAAGAGACTGAGGGACCAACATCAGAGTACCCAGTGATTTGGACAAGCTGCTTAGAGGTGGCAGTTCCCTGTTCAGTTTGGCTTTATTATTTGAATATACAGTTGTTACACTACATATTCAATAGTCCAGTGGTCCCCAAAGATTTCAGGGTCGCATCCCCTCTCTTACCCCTGTCCCTCCCTGCTCTCCAGGAGCTGGGGCCAGGAGAGGGCTGCCTCTCCTGTGGGGGGAGGGGTTGATGAGGAAATGGGTCAGGGGATTAAAGCTAGGGCCACAGAGGGGGGCAAGTCTGGGGCCAGGTGCAGGACCTGGAACAGAGCTGTGGCCAGGGGCTGAGGTTGGAGCCGGATCAGGGCCAGGGCCAAATGCAGAGTTCTGGCTAGGCCATGGTCGGGGCTGAGGCTGGGAGTGGGATGGACACGGATCCAGGAGAAGGGGCCACAGCTGGGGTGGGGCCAAAGCAGAACTGGGAGTGGCGTGGGTCTGGGTAGCACTCCATTCCTGCCCCCCTGTAGGTTGGCACATGCCTCGCTATGACCCAACAAAGGTTCCTTGCCCCATAATTTGGGGATCTCTGCAATAGACAGTAGTAGAGACAGGAGCTTGGTTAGATAAATAGATAATCCATGAAAATCATTGTTCTTTTTTCTTTTATAACTGTCTTTGTCTAGATCATGATTTTCTTAAAATATTCATTCAGTATTAGTCACCAAATAATTTATTTGAACATTTCTTGCTCTATAGCCATTTACAAGCAGATCCTGTTTTTAAATGTGTGACATTTGAGCTGTTTTGACTGGTTACTTTTTAACATGCTCAATTTCTCTTTCTTGGGTGGATACACTGAAGAATTATAATCAGGCCTTTTAAAACTGAATGGGAGATCGTCAGTTGGTCTAAATGGTCATAGATTCCTATCCAAAAACTCCATGATTATGACTCTAAAACTCATCTTCTTTCAATGTTTTGAACTAAGGCAGAGATCCAGAAAAATACTTAGGCAAGTGCTTAACTTTAAACATATGAGTAGGCCCATTGAAGGATTAAAGTTGAATATGTGGTTAAGTGTTTTCTAGGGCATGAATGAGCTGTTCAGCAGGGCCTATGGTAATTAGACATGATTTTCAGTGTGAGGTCAGCAACGAACTCCTTTGGGCTACTTTGAAAATCCCATCTCAATTGCTTCAACTTCACTGTTTCCTTGCACATTCATTTCTGCATTGGTGGAATATTCATGCACTGTAACCACAAAGTGGTCCTGAACTTGTCTCAATTACATTTATTTAAAAAGTAAAATTGTCATTCAAGCAAATGTCTCTTTTACTGTTGCATTTGGTACCTCAAATGACAGTGGGTAGGATCTCACTCAAGCTTCTGGGAGACATAAATACAGATGTGCCTCACAAGAGTTGGGTGTTAAAAAGTTATACTGTATAACCCAGGAAGAGGGTTTCCAAGATGGTTCCTCTGTTCAAGTGCTTTCCAGGGGCTGCGTAGAGCAGGCCATCTGGAATGTGAGGTTTAATCCCAAACCGGTGCATATAGACTGGTAGGTGACTTTTAATGCAGAAGAAGGGTGTAGGTAGAAAGGCAGGAAAATACGACCATGGGGGAAGACATGGAGGACTCTCAGTAGCCTGTCTCCTCACTGCAAAGTGGACATGTTCCATCCCAGATAAAAGCAGAGCCTGGACTCTAAGCCACACCTCTAACTGGGTTAGCCAGCCTGGATTCAAAGCATCTCCAATCCTGGGTCACAGGGTTTTGTGTGTGGACAGTAGGGGCTTTTGGACTAAAATCTGGGTTAATTCTGAAATGAAGAGATACCTCAAGGATCATTTCACAAGCACCTTAGAGATTTAGGAGTTTAAATCCTATTTTCAAAAGTGACTCTGAGCCAGATTTTTAAAGGTATTTAGACACTTCATGCTGGTCCCAATGGATTCTCCAGATGCGGCCCACCATCTCATACTGATGCAAGCAATCTTATGGGCTGCTCTGATGCTGCACCTCCCTCTCCATTTGCCTCTGTCATTGTAGGAGTGGAAGGGCCTTTTGAGCTCTCTTCAACACCCAGAAGGGAGGAAAATATTTTGGACAAGTTGCTACTGGAAAATTGTCACCACTTAAATTCGCTCTGACTGAGAGGATGGTTCATGGACTGTTTGGCTCAATGTGGCCTTTCTTGCAAGGCAAGAACATGGGGAAACACAATGAAATAGAAAGGCAGCACATTTCTGGTAAAGGAAAGCAGGAAGGTGCTGGGAGAGCTGGAGTCAATGTCTTACTCTGCCACTGGCTTCCCATGTGACCGTGGGTAAAACACATATGGTAAAATCTTGAAAAGTGACGTAGGAGCCTAAGTTCCATTTTAAAACCTGATTTAGGTGCATGGATGTTGAACATCAATGAGGCTGAGATTTCTAAGTGTCTGAGAGACAGATTTTTAAAGGTATTTAGATGCCTAGTAGGATTTTCAAGAGCAGCTGGACAACTAACAGCCAGTGATCCTTTTGAAAATCACCCCTCTCTCCCCAAGGTGTTTTTGTTTGTTTGTTTGTTTGTTCATTTTCACTAGAACTGTCGCTTAATTGCAGTTAACTCATGTGATTAACTCAAAAAAATTAATTGTGTCCTACTTCTTATTCAGCCAATCGCTAAGACAAACAAGTTTGTTTACATGCTGCTAGCTTCTTAGTCACAATGTCACCAGAAAGTGAGAATAGGCATTTGCATAGCACTTTTGTGGTCGGCATTGCAAAGTATTTATGTGCCAGATATGCTAAACATTCGAATGCCCCTTCATGCTTTGGCTACCATGCTGATGACTCTTGTTCAAAAAATAATGTGTTAACTAATATTATAGCAGTCTCAGATGATGACCCAGCACATGGTGTCCATTTTAAGAACACTTTCACTGCAGATTTGACAAAAAGCAAAGAGGGTACCAATGTAAAATTTCTAAAGATATTTACAGCACTCAATCCAAGGTTTAAGAATCTGAAGTGCCTTCCAAAATCCGAGAGGGACAAGATGTGGAGCATGCTTTCAGAAGTCTTATAAGAGCAACACTCCGCTGCAGAAACTATGGGACTCAAACCATCAAAAAAGAAAATCAAATTTCTACTGGTGGCATCTGACTCAGGTGATGAAAGTGAACATGCATTGATCTGCACTGCTTTGGATTGTTATTTAGCAGAACCCGTCATCAGCATGGATGATGTCCTCTGGAATGGTGGTTCTGGTTGAAGATGAAGGGACATATGAACCTTTAATGCATCTAGCACATAAATATATTACAACGTTGGCTACAACAGTGCCATGTGAACACCTGTTCTCACTTTCAGGTGACATTGTAAACAAGAAGTGGGTAGTATTATCTCCTGAAAATGAAAACAAACTTGTTTGTCTGAGAGACTGGCTGAACAAGAAGTAGGACTGAATGGACTTGTAGGGTCTAAAGTTTTACATTGTTTTATTTTTTAATGCAGTTATTTTTGTACATATGTCTACATTTGTAATTTTGACTTTTATGATAAACAGATTGCACTGCAGTACTTGTATGTAGTGAACTGAAAAATACTATTATTTCTTTTGTTTTTTAGAGCACAATTTTTTTAAATAATTGGTATTCTACTATTGTTTAACAGTGTGATTAATTGCACAATTAATCGTGATTAATTTTAATGACATGATTGTGATTTTTTTTAAATTGCTTGACAGCCTTATCTTTTATTTCTTTTAATTGACATTTTTGACATGTTGGTTAAAAATAATATTTTTTTAAAACACAAAATTGCTTTAAAAATGAAAATTAGTTACTGAAAAATGAAAACATCAATCAAAATTAAACTGTTAATTAAAATATTAAAATTAGTACTGAAAAATCATTTTGTCTCAAAATACTTGGGCTTCTAAAAACTTACTTTAGTACAAAATATTTAAGTTTTGAAACTGCATTTACATAGATGTTTCCATTTCTAGTAAAAGTTTTCATTTTCTAAACACCAAAACGATTTTTTCAAAAATGAATCATATTTAATATCCCAAGCATTTTTATTGTTTTTTTTTGATTGAAGGATTAAAATCCATGTGCATTTTATATAACAACCTGGTATATGGATTGTGCCAGCTCTCTTCCAGATCTAAAGTCCAGAGTTTGGTCAAGAGACTAGAGACCTAGCAAATGGTAATCAGCTAAGAGAAAGCCGGGGTAAACAAGATAACATTGCCTTTGCTAAAGATATGCTTGGTCAGCAAAAATGCCAGTTGAAACAATAACTAAATCATTATGTTTCAGATTGAACAAATGATCCCTGTTCCTATTGTGTTTCTTCTGTAGGAAAATATTCTTCTCACAGATCCAACCTGGAGCTGATGAAAACTTGGCACATCAGTATAAGATATGGCATCCTTCCACCTCCCTTCCCAGGGACCAATGCCTGCCTTAAGACATAAAGGAGACAATCTGTATTGTCATATACTCTCACTGTTTTTTTTTGCTTTAACCCCTAGGAATGTACCTGTTGGAAAATCAAAAGAGTTGGTCCATTCCTCTGGACCCCAAATCAGAATTAACCATATATATTTTATACTAATAACATTTTATCAAAGTATTAACTAAATGTTAACTTGCTAACTTAAAACTGTGGGCGGAGACATTATGTAACCTGTTAACCATTGGCTAATGTGCTATTTTGTTCTGCTGCAAAACCTATCCCAGGGTGTGGAACTGTCAACCTTGTCACTTTCCCTCGCCCATGGAAAATCTATGTATTCTATCGTAATCCATTAACTGACAGTGTCTCTGAGCCTAATAAACGAGGTGACACTCTACCAGCACTGTGTGTAATAAACTCCTATGCTTGACCTCTACAAGGTGTGGATTTATGTCCTACATTTATTATTTTCATTTTTGTGTGCGTTTTTATTTGTTTGTTTTTTATAAATAACAGAACATTTGGATTAAAATTGAAATCTTCTGGAAAAAATATTCATTTTCGTCAACAGACCATTTTTGACCTATAAATTCCAACCAGCTCTACTATTTGGGAGGTTTTGAAAATCTCACAGTAAATGTTTGGTGTATAGAAGGTCCATCACTCTCTTTTCCTCTGCCCTCATTCCACCATCTGGACCTCCAAGCCTTGACACCCAATAAGGAACATAAGGAAAACAGATAGAGTAGGGCAACATTAGGTCAGAAAGAAAGGGAAGTAGGGCTGGGAAAACAGAACACTGTTTCCACAAAGATGCTGGTTTCTTTCTGAGACACACACATTAATAGCTGGGGTATCTTGAGCATGTCTACATCGCAGATGGGAGTAACCTTGCCAGCTTGTGTAGACAGATTCACACTAGTTTCATTTGAGCTAGTGCACTAAAACTAGGACTGTGTGCATTGCAGAGACTCAGGCTGGCAACTCGAGCATTACAATGCTTGAGAGCCTTAGCTGCTGCTTGAGCTGCACTGTCTCCACTGCTGCTTTAGCAGGCTAGCTTGAGCACAACTAGCACAAGTCTGTCTAGGTGGGCTGGAAGGCTGACTCCTAGCTGCAGTGTGGACATACCCTCAAGGGCAAAGGTCCCAAGAGAAAGCTCACAAAGATTCACCAGCCTTTTAAAATGTGCTTATTTTTTGCCAGCAAAAAATTGGTCCCAAACACCCACTCCTCTCCCCTGCAGCTATGCACCACCCAAGCTTAGCAGAAGTTGGAATCCAAGTCTACAGCTGAAGTAGTTAGGATCAATGTTGGAATTTCAATAGATGGCCAGTTCCCTTTGACGACTTTGAAAATCCCTTCCTAAGTCTACCACAGGGTAGATTGTCCATCTACTCACATATGTGTAAATCAGGAGAAACTCCACCAAAGTCAACAGTGTCACTCACATGAATAAGGGTTTCCCAAGATTCCAGTCAATTCAAACTAAAAATGGACATTCCACTCTTTGGAAAAACATTTCCTGGCTATCACCCTACCCAGAGCCTCTCTTATCTCCTTATTCCTCGAGCTATAAATGATTGGATTTGATAACGGTGGCAGCACGGCATACAGCACAGATGCCAACAGATCCCAAAAGGAAGAAGACATTAAGATTTGCCTCATTCACACAAAGCTGACAGTGCCAAAGAATAAGCCAATGACCACGAGGTGTGGCAGGCAGGTGGAGAAGGCTTTACACCTTCCCTGCAGGAGGGGATCCTCAGCACGGTGGAAAATATCTGAATGTAGGACACGATGATAAACACAAAACAGCCCAGTGCCAAACACACCCCAAAGAGGACCACCACAACCTTGTTGAGGTATGTGTCAGAGCAGGATAGCTTGAGCAACTGAGGGATATCACAGAAGAACTGGTCAACAACATTGGAATGGTAGAAGGGCAACCTAAAGGTGTTGCCTGTGTGAAGCACTGAATACAGGAATCCACTGACCCAGGAAGCAGCTGCCATCTGGGCGCAGGTGCCCCTGCTCATGATCATCCTGTAATGCAGAGGAAAACAGATGGCAGCATAGCGATCATATGCCATCATGGAGAGAAAGGCACATTCTGTGGCTGCAAGTGAAATAACCAGAAAGACTTGGGTGATGCATCCAAAGAAGGAAATGGACCTGTGTTGTTTAGGGAGTTGGCAAGCATATTGGGGATGGTGACGGAGATGTAGCAGAGGTCTAGGAAGGATAGGTTGAATAGGAAGAAATATATGGGGGTAAGAAGGTGGCAATCGAGGGCTACAACTGCAATGATAAGAAGGTTCCCTGTCACAGCTGCTAGATAAATGAGTAGGAACACCATGGAGTATAAAATCTGTTGCTCTCGGATGTCAGAGAAATCCAGAAGAAGGAACTCGCTCACGGTAGTTCTATTGACCATCTCCTTCCACATACTTGGTGCTGCCTGCAGAGGAAAAGGACTTGGAGTAATCAAAAAGAAAAGAAGCATATAAAATATTAAGGCACAAAATTCCCTTTTCAGTTAAAATTGAGTTAAGATTTTGCACCTTTTTTGTGTTGATGGAGGTTTTACTACTCATACAAATATCTTGATGGAGACTTTGAAAGCCATCTAGGGAATGTGAGTGCTGGAAAGCAGTGAATGTGAGGAGGATCTAAGGATTAACATGAGCTCCTAATGTGATGCTATGGCACAATCATGTGGGGAACATCAACCTGAATAAAATGTGATGGAAGTCTCATGCAGAGAGTACTAAAATATCTTTGGAATTCCTAAACAAAATAGGGGACAATTTCCTAACTCAAAATTGTTGCATCTAAAATAGGGTAATTCTAGATTAAACCCTGTCCTACCATATAAAGAAAAACTGATCACAGAACTAAGGATTAGTGTTAGCTTAGGTAATGTGATCATGACTTGATCACATTTACAATGTGTAAGTACAATGAAGTCCAGACCACTAATATATATACTCTGTGCTTAATAGGGCCAGTTTCACAAAGCGGAAAACAATTGTGAGCCAAATCAGCTGGGAGGAAAACTTTAATTACAAAAATGTGAATTATAATTGGGAATCATTTTACAAATGCCTTATTAGATGCCCAAAAAGATATATTCCCCTCTAAAAACTTCCCCTATATAAAACAAATGGAGGAAACGGGAAGTTGACAGTAATGAATCTAAATCGGAAGTCAGGAATTGCAGCAAATTGATAAGGGAAGCAAAGGAACACAAGGAGAAATCTATAGCCCACAGTTAAAGAAAAAAAGAAGAAAAGATTTTTTTTCAATAAATTAGGAACAAAAAGAATCCTGATAATGGTATAGGTCCAATTACTAGATAGCAATGGTAGAATTATCAATATAGTATATAATTCTGTTCTGTATTTGGGAGAAATATGGTATAGTGTCACATTGCAATGATAATACTCTTTCCACACCACAAATATAATGGATTATGTTAAACAGAATCAACTAAAGTTAGACATTTTAAAATCAGCAGATGCAAATAATTTGCATCTAAGTGTTTTTAAAAAGCTGGATAAGGAGCTTGCTTGGCAATTAATGTTGATTTTCAATAAGTCTTGGAGCACTGGGAAAGTATCAAAAGACTAGAAGAAAGCTAACCAATGTGCAATTTTTTCAAACAATGGCAAATGGAATTACCTGGGTATTTATAGGCTTCTCAGCCTGACATTAATTCTGAGTAAGATAATGTAGCAGCTGATAAGGGGCTTGATTAATAAAGAACTAAAGGAGAGTAATGTAATTAACTAAAATCAGCATGGATTTATGGAAACTAGATTCTGTCAAACTAATTTGATTTTTTTTGATGATATAACAAATTTCATTGATAAAGGTAAAGGTGTATGTAATATACATAGATGTATGCAAGGCATTTGACTTCATACCACATGACATTTTGATTAAAAAATTGGAAACATATAAAACTGAGAAGGTACACATTAAATGAATTTAAAACTGGCTAAGAGATAGGTCTCAAAATCTAACTGCAAATGGAGAATCGTCATTAAGCTGGTGTTTTTCCAGTGGAGTCTGGCAGAGATCAGTTCTTGGCCCTACACTATTTAACATTTTATTAATGACTTGGAAGAAAACAAAAAAAAAGTCACAGATAAAGTTTGCAGATGACACAAAAATTGGAAGAGTGATAGATAGGAAGAGAATTGCTTGAATTGCTTGGATTGCTATCTGGATTGCTCGGATTTGGATTGCTACCTAGATTGATTGGTAAACTTGATTGCTTGGTGAACTGCTCAAGAAAACAGTATCTGTATTAATATGGCTAAATATAAATGTGCACATCTAGGAACAATAAAAATAGGCCATACTTACCTGAGAGGCAGCTCTGTCCTGGGAAGCAATAACTATGAAAAAGATTTGTGGTAGATAATCAACTGAACACAAGTTTCCAGTCTTTCACAGTGGCCTACAGAGCTAGTTTGATCTTGCAATGCATAAACAAGGAAATCTCAAGTAGGACAAGAGAGGTTATTTTACCTCTCTTCTTGGATCTGGTGAGATCAATGATGAAATACTACGTCATGTTCTGGTGCCCACAATTCAAGAATGGGGCTGATAAATGAGAATGAGTTCAGAGAAGAGCCATGAAAATGACTAAAAGATAGGAACACATAAATAATGATAGACTTCAGGAGCAAAATGTATTTATCTCATGAAAAAGACAGTTAAGGGGTGATTTGATTACAGTCTATAAGTAGTACATGCTCCCTATTTTTGAAAATATCTGAAATTCTGAAATCATTGTAATTCCATTGGTTTTCAGTACAAACTGGGTTATTTTGGTGGTTGTTCAGTTGGTTTAATCTTTAAACTTTTCCAATGATTTCTTTTAAAAAAACATTAATTTCTCTTCAGTTTTGTTCTCAAACTAATTAATTTTTGGACAATGCAATTTTCCAGTTTTTTGAAAATAACTATATTTCCTGTTTGATATTGTATGTTTTTGAAACATAGTTTCTGTATGTCACCAAGAAAAAATCATCTCAAAATGCCAAAAACCAAATAAACAAAACATCAGTTAGGATAGCGACCAAAACATAGAAAAAAATGAAGGTCCAAGTACCTTATGCCAATAAAGACAAACACAAGGTTTGACATCTAATTCCCAGGAAAGAGAGGAGAACTTACAGAATGGGATACACACATTTACAAAACAAAAACCGGAAAAGTTCAACTAAGCAATACACTCAAAAAGGCATGACAAGGGAACACTGAGAAAAAAAAGAGAAAGAATAAAGATGCAGAAATTTTGCAGCATACAGTAACTTAGAATTCAGGAGGCAAATGGACAAAAACCATTAAGAATTACTATTTCTTCTTCTGTAACTCTATCTATATTAGATTCTTATATAGTCCCCATCACCACAGCATCAGAGATCTCAAAGTGCTTTACAAGGAAGAAAGACTGGGGTGAATTAAGAAAAGTAACATGACCAGGACAATTCCATACAATGGGTAAGTACCACAGTCAAGAAAAGAACCCAGGAGACCTGACTTCCAGCCCTGTCTCTACCATACTAGATCCCCCTCCACTCCTCGAACCAGGGATAAATCCCACAAGACCTGATTCCATGACTCTATGTTCCCTAGACCCTATCCTGTCATTCTAAAAAGATGGAAGGGACGGATAAACATTCAGACAAGATACTAGAGCCTCTGTTCTGAAAACATGCATAGCAAGAAGTTCTGCTTAAGCAGCATGCTTACAGTTATGTAGAAGGTTTTCAGGATTAGGGCCTTAACTACTTAGGTCTAATTCTGATTTGTTATGCTGGTGAAAATCTGAAGTAAAGTCCTTTGGTTTAAATTTCCACCCTTGGAGCTGAAAACAGGATCTGGCTCCAATCGCCCAACAGACTTTTTTCTGCTAATACTAATTGTCAGGTGATAATTCCAGGGGCAGATACATACAGATGCCAAATAGTGGGTGGCCAGTTCACAAATGGATTAGGGTCCCTTGGAAAGTTGGCAGAAGAGGTGGAAATTACCTCTGCTTCACACGTTCAAAGCGGGATAATTTAAAGAGGGGTTGGTCAATTACATGGATAACTAACATATCCAGAGTTATAATAGTTAAAGCTAAAAATATTATTTTGGAAAAAATGTAACATCTCATACCTGAAGGCTTGAACCAGCTTCTGTCAGAGGTCAAGATGAGATCTTCATGGAGAGCAGATTACACCACATCTTTGTTCCATATGTTTCTCGCACCATTCTTTCCATCACCTGGTACTACTGGTCACTGTCAGAGACTGGATACTGGGTTAGATGGACAAGAGGTCTGAGTCAGTGTGGCAATTCCTAGCTACCTCCTATGTTCTCTGGTTTACAGAATATTCTTCACACCTTTGTCCAGCTGAATTCTTAAATGAAAGCAGATTAAATATCTGGATAACATCCTCAACTGAAGTAAAATGAATTCAATAGAGCTAAGCCAGGGATCTAGCTTATTGACTCCAGTGGATCTATGGACAATTTATACCAGCTGGGGATCTGTCCCTTTATGTTATTCTAAAAGAAAATAAAACCCTGCTACCTCTTCTACACTAGTGCAATTGCATTTATTTCAACAGCTTTACTCCTGATTCATACCTGTGTAAATGAGAGGAAAATGAGACTTTTGGTTTCCATTTAGTTTATGTTCAAGAAATTTAATATATGCTCAAATTCTGGATATGAAGGGACAACTTTCAGATTCAGTTATATCAGTATTAATTCAGACTATAAAACACCATAAATGTCAATGCAGCCACAACAGATCTGCACTGGAAAAAATAAGATGTATGTAGGACCTAAAGAATCTGACTCTCCTGACTTGGTTCTGATTGATTTTTTCCATGAAAATTATTGATGAAAATGAATTTATTTTCTTATTTGCATTTTCCACACACACACACATCCCAAAAAACCCTCCATTTTGGGGAGAAGGTGTCATCAAATAACTGAAACCCCAGCATGTTCTAAAAAAACAGATTTTTTTTCATTATAAATTCTATTTTCTCCAAAAAGAATTTTTTTCAACAGAAAACTTTGAATCAGATCTATACTCAACCAATAGCAAAGGGATTACAATGTCAAAACACTGATTTCCAAGAAAACCTGCTTTTGAGTCCCTCCAGTCAATTTTCAAAATTGGAGATAAGCACCCAAGTCATTTAGGTGCTTTTGAAAATTTTATCCATGATCAGAATTTGTCTCATTACATAACAATTTCTCATCTTTATTCCCACTGCCAATTTTAAGTTGCTTAGAGAAATGAGAAAGAAAACATTTCATAAAACTGTACTAATATCTCAGTTGGCATAAATTGCCATAGCTGGATGTATGTCAGTTTGTTCCCTTTGAGAATGATTTAAATAAAACATGTCTCTTTCACATCCAAATGACTCTGGTTTCACACCAAAGGAATTATTCTTGATTTACGCCCTATTAATGTGACTAGAATATGGCCCATTGAATGCAATGATACAAAGATGCTCAGACATACCTGTCTGCAAGAAACACTTGCCCAATGAGTGTAAGATGTCAGATCAGCATTCAACACATTCAATGATGCTCCAAACCATATATAGTCTCTGTGGCCTTTGGAGGCATGTGCCATGGAGATTTTCAAAGTTGAGATGCTCATGTGAACTTGAATTGGAAAATTCACATCTCAGTTATAATTTAATAACCACATTGAGTTCTGTGGGCTTTACTAATATGTTTAGCTGAGGTCAGAATCTAATTGCATTTACTACTGTTTGATTTTATTCTTTGGCTGGGATTTTCAAAGGAGAGAGTTAAGCCTTCAGCTCCCATAAAACTTTTGATGTATAGACTCATAGAATATCAAGGCTGGACGGGACCTCAGGAGGTCATCTAGTCCAACCCCCTGCTCAAAGAAGGACCAATCCCCAACTAAATCATCCCAGCCAGGGCTTTGTCAAGCCTGACCTTAAAAACCTCTAAGGAAGGAGATTCCACCACCTACCTAGGTAACCCATTCCAGTGCTTCACCATCCTCCTAGTGAAAAAAGGTTTTCCTAATATTCAACCTAAACCTCCCCCAATGCAACTAACTTAAGACCATTAGTCCTTGTTCTGTTATCTGCTACCACTGAGAACAGTCTAGAGCCATCCTCTTTGGAACCCCCTTTCAGGAGTTGAAAGCAGATATCAAATGCCCCCTCATCCTTCTCTTCTGCAGACTAAACAATCCCACTTCCCTCAGCCTCTCCTCATAAGTCATGTGCTCCAGTCCCCTAATCATTTTTGTTGCCCTCCGCTGGACTCTTTCCAATTTTTCCACATTCTTCTTGTAGTGTGGGGCCAAAACTGGACACAGTATTCCAGGTGTGGCCTCACCAATGTCAAATAGAGGGGAATGATCACGTCCCTTGAGCTGCTGGCAATGCTCCTACTTATACAGCCCAAAATGTTGTTAGCCTTCTTGGCAACAAGGGCACACTGTTGACTCATATCCAGCTTCTTGTCCACTGTAACCCCTAAGTCCTTTTCTGCAGAACTGCTGCCTAGCCACTTGGTTCCTAGTCTGTAGCAGTGCATGGGATTCTTCCATCCTAAATGCAGGACTCTCCACTTGTCCTTTTTGAATCTCATCAGATTTCTTTTGGCCCAATCCTCTAATTTGTCTAGGTCTCTCTTTATCCTATCCCTACCCTCCAGTGTATCTACCACTCCTCCCAGTTTAGTGTCATCTGCAAATTTGCTGAGGGTGCAGTCCATGCCATCCTCCAGATCATCACTGAAGATATTGAATAAAACCGGCCCCAGGACTGACTCTTGGGGCACTCCTCTTGATACCAGCTGCCAATTAGACATGGAGCCATTGATCACCACAGTATCTGAGCACCTCAGCACCACAATACCTGAGCACCTCAGAATTGTTACTAGATTTTGGGAGTTCGGTGTTCATCTGCAATGAAAGGCAACAGGATTTGGACACCAAAGCTCCTTAGGCTCCTTTGACATAATATACTTAGAACTCTCTATGGTGTTTGACCTGGTACTCCAACAGTAAAATAATTTAGATTGACTTACCTGGGTAGGAGACAAGCCCTTAGGAGTGGATCACAGTTCCTTCCTACACCAAGTAGCAATTCTGTGAGTGTGGTTATTATTGGCTTTCTCTGCTGATACCCAAAGGGATGCCTCTGTTAGAAGTGTTGAAGCTTTCATGAGCCATACCACAAACTTTTCTAATTGTAAAAAGAACAGGAGTACTTGTGGCACCTTAGAGACTAACAAATGTATTTCAGCATAAGCTTTCGTGGGCTACAGCTCACTTCTTCGGATGCATAGAATGGAACACACAGACAGGAGATATTTATACATACAGAGAACATGAAAAGGTGGAAGTACGCATACCAACTTGAAGAGGCCAATCAATTGAGATGAGCTATCATCAGCAGGAGAAAAAAAAACTTTGAAGTGATATTGAGTTGACTTTTTTTTTCACCTGTTGATGATAGCTCATCTCAATTGATTGGCCTCTTCAAGTTGGTATGCGTACTTCCACCTTTTCATGTTCTCTGTATGTATAAATATCTCCCGTCTGTGTGTTCCATTCTATGCATCCGAAGAAGAGAGCTGTAGCCCACGAAAGCTTATGCTGAAATAAATTTGTTAGTCTCTAAGGTGCCACAAGTAGTCTTGTTCTTCTCACAATTAGAAAAATTCATGGTATGGCTCATGAAAGCTTCAACTGGATGATTATTCTCAACTTTAACTCCACAGATGACACTTTTTTTTTCTTTTTTCTCTTTTTTGCCATTTCCCCCTCAGACTTTGTTTTGAGTTATGTTCATGCAATTTAATTACTTTTAATTTTAATTGATTTACTTTAATTGATGTAATTTGATTTAATCATCTACATGTATTTAAATTTAGGTATGACTAGAACAGGAAAAGATTCCCTTCTCTAGACTTGGAACTCTAACAGTGAACCAAGAGAGCAGCATAAGGAGCCCTTACACCTCAAAACTGAAACCAATATATTTTCTAGCCAAGCACTGTACCACCACACTCAAAAACCCCAAAAGCAAAAAGATTCACAATATTGTGGGTTTCTTCTGGTATAGGAAAGAGACAGTCTGGGCTGGTTTAAATTGCAGTCAGTAAAGACCTATGCTAACCTCCAACTTCTGTAGTCAACAGATTATTTCTAGGCTTGGACATACATTGGTGGGTCTATTATAGATCACTAACTGGATGACACCAATATCCTTCCAAGATCATGATGAGCTAACTCCTTCACCATCAGTCTGTAATATGGGAACATTACATTTGTATTATGGAGAACTTCATTTCAGAAAAGATATGCAGATGTAAGAAAATTGCATTAGAATTTCTAACAGTTACCGATTATAATACAGGTTATTTCATCCCACATGGGGTTACTATACATTGGACTTCATTATGATGGAGAAAGATGAATTAGTTACTGGACTGGAGGTTGGTGAATGCCTAGGGACCAGTGACCATGACTTGGTTGCTCTCAATATAAGCAAATAGAGGACAGTCTCAATCTGTAATGTGTATATATATACTGGATATTTCAAAAGGGTTAATTTCCCAAGGATGAGGAAAATTATGAATGAAACTGATTGGAAGAGGGAAAAAACAAGGGCAAATGTGAATGGGAATTTTTAAAGTACTTTAAGAAGAATTTGTGAAATGGCCAAAAAGTCATAATTCTAACACAGATCACCCTCCGACTCCCTATGAATGTAATACATTGTTATTATATTTGTTATTTTTCCAGAATTTCCTCTTCCTGGTGTTTTTAATCATTTACATAATAACTCTATTTGAGAATATGGTGATCATGCTGGTGATAAGGGCTGACTCTCGTCTCCTCCCATGTGTACTTCTTCATGTCCCATTTATCCTTCATTGATATCTGCTATTCCTCAGGCATGCTGCCTTAGAGGCTGAAGAACTTCCTGGTGGAACAGAAGACAATTCACTTCCATGGTTGCATTGCCCACATTTTCTTTTGCACTCTGTTAGGAGGTAGCAAAATTTTCCTCCTCTCAGCCATGACATCATACTGATAAAGTGCATATGTGACTCATTATGTTATGTGCAGATTATAAGGGAGCAGATCAGCAGCCAACTGATGAATGGTGCATGGTCCACTGGTTTTGTATACAGTTCTTTGGGACCAATGAAAGCAGACACTTCAACTGAAAGCTACTTCAGCTCTTAGGCCTCTCCTGAAATGAGAGTTTTCCCCACCCACTTCCAATGCACAGAGCATGCATATATATTCCCTCTAGTGAAAACCCTTGGCAAACAGATCTTTCTTCCATATACAGGTTTATGTCCTGTGCATTAGAAAGGGTAGAACTGGGGCCTTACTGGAGCTCTAGATAAGCCAAGCACAGCTCCTCCAGAGTTATATGGTGGAGGACTAACTCTGATCCATAGGCTGACACACAAGGGCTGTCACCTCACCACACTGTGCTCTTCCTTCTACAACCACTGCCATGTTGGCAAACTCTTGGGAGTGAACTGGGAACATCCAGAGCTGAAAGTACCAGCCACCACAATGTAATGTAAAGAGGCATTTCGTGTATCTGAAATTCAACCCAGTTTGGAGGAAAATAAATCCATTTATTATTATTAATAATATATTTAAATTTTGGGGTCATGCTGCCTGGAGTGGCTCGTGGCCATGAGTGCCTGTCTCAGGGCATACTGTTAGAAAACAGGGCAGACACCCCAAAATGGTGATGTGTTTTATAACTAGATTCCACCAAACCATTAACACGTCTACTCCTGGATCACTATACCATTCTAACCATGGAGTCACAGACAGTTCCCTGAGACTCTCCGGCCTATCTTGCCACTCAAACAAACTGGAATTTGTAATAAAATGGTCACTTACAGCAAAAATCACAAATATTCTAGATTACTTCCAGTCCCAAGAGACTAGTCACTTACCACAGATGAAGTAGTATCCTAGATCTTACACCAAAGACAATGCTGATAGCCAATTCCATAGTAAACTAAACTAAAGGTTTATTAGCTAAGGAAAAGGAATGAGCCTTACTGAGCAGCTAAAGCATGTAAAATATACTTACAGGTAAGTCACAGTTTATTATTCCAAATGGTAGCAAAGATGTAACCTTCCAGTTTCCCAAAAGTCTTTCAGGGCTACCCAGAATAACTCTGGGGATCTTCATCTTCTCGTTCAGTTGTTTCACCCTATTAAAATCCAAAGAGTCCAGAGATGAAGGATCTTTCTCTGAACCTATACTTATAGCTTCTTCTCAGAAAACAAGCTGACAATGTCACTATCCACAGGGGCTCATCCTTTGATGACAGAGAGCTAGGAATTCATTTTGAGTCTCTGACCTGTGCTCATCACACACAATAATTATGTGCTTTGAAATTAGCACTTTTCTGTTAAAGCATTTCACTTGCATTCCATAAAAAGTCTTTTTCTTTTGATGGGTTATTTAGTTACAATTCAAATGTTTGCAACTACATTATAACAGGATACAGATAAGTGAAAACAATCTATCCAATATCCCATAAGTTTTCATGAAGTTTAAACACCAAAGACACTCTTATATATTCAAAAATCACTTTAATCTATACTAGCGAATTGGTCCACCTTTCAGCTATGCATTTATAAGCATTCAGTGTTGTCATAACTTTATTCCCAGATTTGGACCTTAGCGTCCAAAATATGGGGGTTAGCATGAAAACCTCCAAGCTTAGCTACCAGCTTGGACCTGGTACTTGCTGCCACCACCCAAAAAATTAGAGTGTTTTGGGGCACTCTGGTCCCCCTGAAAAACCTTCCCTGGGGACCCCAAGACCCAAATCCCTTGAGTCTCACAACAAAGGGAAATAATCCTTTTTCCCTTCCCCCCTCCAGGTGCTCCTGGAGAGATACACAGACACAAGCTCTGTGAATCCAAACAGAGTGACTCCCCCTCTCTGTTCCCAGTCCTGGAACAAAAAGTACTTTCCTCTTCACCCAGAGGGAATGCAAAATCAGGCTAGCCACTTCAACACACACAGATCTCCCCTGATTTCTTCCTCCCACCAATTCCCTGGTGAGTACAGACTCAATTTCCCTGAAGTAAAGAAAAACTCCAACAGGTCTTAAAAGAAAGCTTTATATAAAAAGAAAGAAAAAATACAAATGGTCTCTCTGTATTTAGATGATGAATACAGGGTCAATTGCGTAAAAGAATATTGAATAAACAGCCTTATTCAAAAAGAATACAAATTAAAGCACTCCAGCACTTATATTCATGCAAATACCAAAGAAAAGAAACCATATAACTTACTATTTGATCTCTTTGTCCTTACACTTAGAAACAAAAGATTAGAAAGCAGAACTACTTCTCCAAAGCTCAGAGAAAGCAGGCAGACAGAAAACAAAGACCTCAGACACACAATTCCCTCCACCCAAAGTTGAAAAAATCCGGTTTCCTGATTGGTCCTCTGGTCAGGTGCTCCAGGTGAAAGAGACATTAACCCTTAGCTATCTGTTTATGACACGCCCCCCAAATTGCAGACAGTGGGGAAGCTCACTGGCGGCGATTTCCTTCTAGAACTTGAAAATAAACAGATTAATACAACACATGCACCTTTACATATACCCCTTAGTATATAACTAACAGACTTCTACATTTTAAGAACACTTTTTAACTACTGAATTCTGGGAAACTCTCACGGGAGAGTGCATCAGCAACTTTGTTAGAAGCTCCTGTGATGTGTTGAATTTCAAAATCAAAATCTTGGAGAGCTAAACTCCAACGAAGAAGTTTCTTGTTGTTCCCCTTGGCAGTATGAAGCCACTTTAGTGCAGCATGGTCAGTTTGTAGTTTGAACCGCCGTCCCCAAACATATGGCCTTAGCTTTTCCAGGGCGTACACAATGGCATAGCATTCCTTTTCACTGACTGACCAGTGACTTTCCCTCTCAGACAGTTTCTTGCTGAGAAACACGACAGGATGGAAGTTGTGATCTGTTGCCTCCTGCATGAGCACTGCTCCTATACCATGCTCAGATGCATCCGTGGTTACTAGGAATGGTTTGTCAAAATCCGGGGCCCTGAGTACAGGGTCAGACATGAGCGTTGCCTTAAGTTGGGTAAAGGCCTTTTGACACTCATCAGTCCACTTAACTGCATTTGGCTGAGTCTTTTTGGTCAGGTCGGTCAATGGGGCAGCGATTTGGCTGTAGTGTGGTACAAATCGCCTGTAGTATCCGGCCAAGCCTAAGAAGGATTGGACCTGTTTCTTTGACCTTGGGACAGGCCACTTTTGGATAGCATCCACCTTGGCCTGTAGGGGGTTTTTGGTTCCTTGACCCACCTGGTGCCCCAGGTAAGTCACTCTGTTTTGGCCTATTTGACACTTTTTGGCCTTAACAGTTAGTCCTGCCTGCCTGATGCGCTCAAAGACCTTTTCCAGGTGTAGTAGGTATTCGGGCCAGGAGTCTGAAAAAATGGCCACATCATCGAGGTAGGCAACTGCAAATTCTCCCAGTCCAGCTAGTAGACCATCTACCAACCTCTGGAAGGTGGCGGGTGCATTTCGAAGGCCGAAAGGAAGGACATTGAATTCATACACCCCCGCATGGGTGACGAATGCTGACCTCTCCTTGGCAGGTTCATCTAGCGGTACTTGCCAGTACCCCTTGGTTAAGTCTATTGTAGAGATGAACTGGGCACGTCCCAACTTCTCCAATAGCTCATCAGTGCATGGCATTGGATAGTTGTCCGGACGAGTGACAGCATTTAGCTTACGGTAGTCCACGCAAAAGCGTATTTCCCCATCTGGTTTGGGTACCAGAACCACTGGAGATGCCCATGCACTGGTAGATGGGCGGATTATACCCATCTGTAGCATGTTCTGGATCTCCCGTTCTATAGCAGCTTGGGCATGAGGAGACACCCGGTAGGTTGGGGTTCTGATTGGGTGAGCATTACCTGTATCAATGGAGTGGTATGCCCGTTCAGTCCGTCCTGGGGTGGCTGAGAACAATGGGGCGAAGCTAGTGCACAGCTCCTTGATTTGTTGCCGCTGCAGACGTTCCAGGGTGGTTGAGAGGTTCACCTCTTCCACGCCACCGTCTTTTTTTCCGTCGTAGTAGACACCGTCAGGCCACTCAGCATCATCTCCCTGAACTGTAAACTGACAAACCTGTAAATCTCTGGAATAGAAAGGCTTGAGAGAATTAACATGGTACACTTTAGGCTTTAGTGAGGAATTGGGAAATGCTATGAGGTAGTTTACAGTTCCCAGGCGCTCTTGGACCGTGAATGGCCCTTCCCATGATGCTTCCATCTTATGGGCCTGTTGCGCCTTCAAGACCATAACCTGGTCTCCTACCCTGAAAGAACGTTCTCTGGCATGTCTGTCATACCAGGCCTTTTGCTCTTCCTGAGCATCCTTTAGGTTCTCTCTAGCAAGGGCTAAAGAGTGTCGCAAGGTGCTTTGTAGGTTGCTTACAAAGTCCAGAATGTTAGTTCCTGGAGAAGGCGTAAACCCCTCCCACTGCTGCTTCACCAACTGTAATGGCCCCTTAACCTCGTGACCATACACAAGTTCAAATGGTGAAAACCCTAAACTGGGATGTGGTACAGCCCTGTAGGCAAACAGCAACTGCTGCAACACTAGGTCCCAATTGTTGGAGAATTCGTTGATGAATTTTCGTATCATGGCCCCCAAAGTTCCATTGAACCTTTCCACCAGGCCATTGGTTTGATGGTGGTACGGGGTGGCAACCAAGTGATTCACCCCATGAGTTTCCCACAGTTTTTCCATGGTCCCTGCCAGGAAATTAGACCCTGAATCTGTAAGGATGTCAGAGGGCCAACCTACCCTGGCAAAGATGTCTGTTAGGGCCAGGCACACAGTGTTAGCTCTGGTGTTGCCTAGAGCTACTGCTTCTGGCCATCGGGTAGCAAAGTCCACTAAAGTCAGTACGTACTGCTTTCCTCTGGGCGTCTTTTTTGGGAAAGGGCCCAGAATATCCACAGCTACTCGCTGAAATGGGACCTCAATTATGGGGAGTGGCTGGAGAGGGGCCTTGACCTGGTCTTGAGGCTTACCCACTTTTTGGCATACCTCACAAGACCGGACATACTTGGCAACATCCTTGCCCATCCCCTCCCAGTGGAAGGACTTCCCCAACCGGTCCTTGGTTCTGTTCACCCCAGCATGGCCACTGGGATGATCATGGGCTAAGCTTAAGAGCTTCCCCCGGTACTTAGTTGGAACCACCAACTGTTTTTGCAGCTGCCATTCTTCCCGGTGTCCACCAGAAAGAATTTCCTTGTATAAAAGTCCTTGTCTATAACAAACCGGGATCAATTAGAAGAGCTGAGAGGCGGTGGGGTGCTCCGTGCCGCCGCCCAAGCTTTCTGAAGGCTGTCATCTGCTTCCTGCTCAGTCTGGAACTGTTCCCTTGAGGCTGGGGTCACCAGTTCTTCCTCAGACTGTGGACTTGGGCTTGGTCCCTCTGGAAGCGATGTAGGTGATGGGGTTGTTTCCGTTGCTGGTGAACCACTCTCCGCTGGTGCACCTGAGGGTATTTCAGGCTCTGGCTGAGCCTTTTGGGTATGGCTGTCTTGTGCTTCTGCCAGTTCTGGCTCGCTGGCGCCCTCTGGCGTTGAGTTTGAAGATGTGGTTGCACTTGCTGGTGCTGGTGGCTGTTCCAGTTCCGGGCCTGGGACTGGAGATGCTGTGGCTGTTTCAGTGGTAGGCATGGAATCCGGGTCCACTACCTCTGTCTGGGTCTCTGGTAACACAGACGGGGCCTCTGTGGACGGTTCAGGAACAGGAATGGGTCTGGAAGCTTGCCTGGTTTGGCTACGTGTAACCATTCCCACTCTCTTGGCTCGCCTCACCTGGTTGGCCAAGTCTTCCCCCAGTAGCATGAGGATAGGATAATTGTCATAGACTGTAAAAGTCCACATTCCTGACCAGCCTTTGTACTGGACAGGCAGTTGAGCTGTAGGCAAGTCTACAGCTTGTGACATGAAGGGGTAAATTGTAACTTTGGCCTTTGGGTTGATGAATTTGGGGTCAACGAAGGATTGGTGGATAGCTGACACTTGTGCCCCCGTGTCTCTCCACGCACTAACCTTCTTTCCGCCCACTCTCAAATTTTCCCTTCGCTCCAAGGGTATTTGAGAGGCATCTGGGCCTGGGGATCTTTGGTGTGATGGTGGTGTAATGAATTGCACACGCATGGTGTTCTTTGGACAGTTGGCCTTGATATGTCCCAGTTCATTACACTTAAAGCATCTTCCATCTGATGGGTCACTGGGCCGAGGTGAGTTACTGGAGACTGGTGAGGTTGAAGGGTAGGGTATCTGTGGCTTTACTTGGGTGGTATGTGGGGTCTTTGGCTGTCCTCGGTTGTAGGGTTTATGGTCTGTGTGCCCCCTGGGGTAATCATTCCCCTTGACAGTAGCTTTCTTGCTTTCTGCCAGTTCCATCCATTTGGCTCCAATCTCCCCCGCCTCAGCGAGATCTTTGGGTTTTCCATCTTGTATGTACCGTGTTATGTCTTCAGGAACACCATCCAAGAACTGCTCCATTTGTATGAGGAGGTGCAGTTCTTCCAAGGTTTGAATGTTGTTTCCTGTTATCCAGGCCTCATAGTTTTTTGCAATGTAGTAGGCGTGTTTGGGAAATGACACCTCTGGTTTCCACTTTTGGGTTCTGAAGCGCCGACGGGCATGATCTGGGGTTATCCCCATCCTGTATCTGGCCTTGGTTTGAAAAAGTTTATAGTCATTCATTTGCTGCTTAGGCATTTCAGCTGCCACCTCTGCTAAAGGTCCACTGAGTTGTGGCCTTAATTCTACCATGTACTGGTCTTCGGGGATGCTGTACCCAAGACAGGCTCTTTCAAAATTTTCCAAGAAGGCCTCGGTGTCATCACCTGCCTTGTAGGTGGGAAATTTCCTGTGCTGTGGAGCAATAATTGGCGCCGGGTTGTTAGGGTTGGCTGGCACATGCAGCCCAGCTTTCGCCAACTCCAGTTCATGTTTTCTCTGTTTTTCCTTCTCTTCATTTTCTTTTTGTTGTTTTTCCATTTCTTTTTGTTGTTTTTTCATGTCTCGGCGGTGGGCCGCCTCTTCTTCTTCTTGCTTCCTTCGGTGGGCCAACTCTTCTTCTTCTTGCTTCCTTCGGTGGGCCACCTCTTCTTCTTCTAGTTTTCTTTTGTGTGCTGCCTCTTTGGTAGGCTGCCAGTTTGATGCTTTCTTCCTTTTCTTTTAGCTCCAGTTGTCGCCGGTGTTCAGCTTCTTTGAATTGGTCTTCGGCCTCAATTTTTGCCTTGGTAGACATGATTCCTGTTTTCTTGTGTTGGGGTGCCCTCCGGTGGTTATCTTCCAAACTGCAGGTTCTCTGTTGCCTCCTGAAGTCTGCCTAGCAACAGTGCCTTTAGCTAATCTTCAAGGTTAAGTAAACCTGAAAAACCACTTTATTTGCATTTATATAGTGCTGGTATGACTCTCAATGGGAGTGCTATTGTGTGACAAAAGACTCGTGATAGCCCTTAACGACTTCTTGCTTAACATGCAAGCCACAAACTGCCAGAGAGAGCAGAAAAAAAAATTCTTTCTGGTTCCCTTTTAAAACCAAACTGTTTCTCTCTGCTAAAAAGCCCTTAGCAGAGAAAAGAAAAATATAATATTCCTACTGGCTTCTGGATTCTGTCTATCCCACCCGCTGCTACACCATGTCATAACTTTATTCCCAGATTTGGACCTTAGCGTCCAAAATATGGGGGTTAGCATGAAAACCTCCAAGCTTAGCTACCAGCTTGGACCTGGTACTTGCTGCCACCACCCAAAAAATTAGAGTGTTTTGGGGCACTCTGGTCCCCCTGAAAAACCTTCCCTGGGGACCCCAAGACCCAAATCCCTTGAGTCTCACAACAAAGGGAAATAATCCTTTTTCCCTTCCCCCCTCCAGGTGCTCCTGGAGAGATACACAGACACAAGCTCTGTGAATCCAAACAGAGTGACTCCCCCTCTCTGTTCCCAGTCCTGGAACAAAAAGTACTTTCCTCTTCACCCAGAGGGAATGCAAAATCAGGCTAGCCACTTCAACACACACAGATCTCCCCTGATTTCTTCCTCCCACCAATTCCCTGGTGAGTACAGACTCAATTTCCCTGAAGTAAAGAAAAACTCCAACAGGTCTTAAAAGAAAGCTTTATATAAAAAGAAAGAAAAAATACAAATGGTCTCTCTGTATTTAGATGACGAATACAGGGTCAATTGCTTAAAAGAATATTGAATAAACAGCCTTATTCAAAAAGAATACAAATTAAAGCACTCCAGCACTTATGTTCATGCAAATACCAAAGAAAAGAAACCATATAACTTACTATTTGATCTCTTTGTCCTTACACTTAGAAACAAAAGATTAGAAAGCAGAACTACTTCTCCAAAGCTCAGAGAAAGCAGGCAGACAGAAAACAAAGACCTCAGACACACAATTCCCTCCACCCAAAGTTGAAAAAATCCGGTTTCCTGATTGGTCCTCTGGTCAGGTGCTCCAGGTGAAAGAGACATTAACCCTTAGCTATCTGTTTATGACAAGTGTGGCCTGGGACTTTGGCATGAGCTAGGACCTGGTCTACCAGCATCACATTGGGTGTTACCTTTTTGAAGCCAAAAAGTGAGCAGTTGTTATTTTGTGTATTGGCAACAACAATGGGTATCAGAAGCCCTGACTCTGCCACTTCTGCTGACTTCATTGTGTGCCAGGTTAGATTAAGATGCAAGGCTCCTGAAATCATGTGTGTTAGTGTATAGGTCTGCTTGATAGCCTGGGATAGAATTTTGGGTCTGACTTTTTGATACTCTTATATCTTATACTAATATGTTTAAACAAAGGACAAAGACTGTGTATGTTGCCTCTTCCTAGTCAGATGGATTTGTTAGTACAATGGGAACAGGTAAAAGCAGTTAAAGTGTTATTCAAGAGCACACTTTAAGATTGTTTCAACCCCTATCTCAAGGCAAAGTCAAGCAACCCATTGAGAGGGGCAAAGGGGGTTGGAGGGAAGGTATAAAACACTAAAAGATGAAAGAAATGCCCGTCCCTGCCCGCAGCAAAACCTCTCTCCTTACCCCTCCAATCAGGTACAAAAGGGGTGGGATTGTAGGTGTGCATTGCAGATATATTTGGGCCTGCTAAGAAGGAGGAGGGGGAAATGAAGAATGGGAAATGAGAATAGGGAATGGGGAATAGGTGAATGGGGACATAGGCAAGGCTCTGTGGCATCAGAGCCACTCTGCCAGAGTGTAGAGCTATGGATATTCTTGCTTGGAACTAACCCCAATAAACATTGCATTGCTTGACTTCGGACTTCTGGGGAGGGGGTGAAGCAAAAGCCCTCTAACTAGATGATCACCAGAATCTAAGCTTGCATTTTAAAAAGTAAGTTTTATGGTTGAGTTGAAAAACTTGAAAGCATGACCCAAATGTAACTGATACAGTGATAGCTGCCTGACTATGCAGAGAGCTTGGAACAAGAGGTTTAACAACTACACATCACTTGATCCAAGCCCTAAATGTTGAAAGTATCTTGCTTTGCTGTCTCCAGCTCTTATCAGTAGACTATACTCCTTCTATGATTTGACAGTCTCCTTTCATATAATTCACAATAACTATTTCCTCCCTGAGCCAGGAAAAGATCACTCTCTCTAGCTCTTACTACATGACATTTCCTTCTTTTAGCCCTCTGCTCCAGTTATGTTGTGATTCTGGGGCACTGGTCCACATTTCCTTTCCAGCAGCCACTACCCTGCCATATGCCTATGACAATGTGTCCATGGCTTTTGGGAGTCATCAGAAAGAAGAGCAGAGCTCCAACCCAGCCACTCACTGAGAATAGTTTCTCAGAAGGATACCACATGGCTTAAATGGCATGGAGGAACTTGTTTAAGCGGAATTCCTTGGCCATAAATTTGTTCCAGCGCACATGACCTAAAAGTCCAGACTGTCCACCAAAGAAATTATGAATTACTAATTTCTACATCAGACCGTAAGTGGGGACTGTCAAGGTTCCTACCCCACTCTGAACTTTAGGGTACAAATGTGGGGGACCTGAATGGACACTTCTAAGCTTAATTACTAGCTTAGATCTGGTAACTCTGCCACTATCCAGAAATTTCAGTGTCTGGATCACTTCTTGTTCCCCGCCCCCAAAACCTTACCCTCCCTGGGCAGCCTTGAGAGGCTTCACCAATTCCCTGGTGAACATAGATCCAAACCCCTTAGATCTTAAAACAAGGAAAAATCAATCAGGTTCTTAAAAAGAAAGCTTTTAATTAAGGAAAGAAAAGTAAAAAAATCATCTCTGTAAAATCAGGATGGAAAATACTTTACATGGTAATCAGATTCACATAGCCCAGAGGAACCCCCTCTAGCTTTAGGTTCAAAGTTACAGCAAGCAGAGGTAAAACCCTCTCAGCCAAAAAAGGACATTTACAAGTTGAGAAAACAAAAATAAAACTAATCTGCCTTTCCTGGCTGTTATTTACAATTTTGAAATATGAGAGACTGATTCAGAAAGATTTGGAGAGCCTGGACTGACATCTGGTCCCACTTAGTCCCAAGAGCGAACAACCCCCAAAAGAAATAGTACAAACAAAGACTTCCCTCCACCAAGATTTGAAAGTATCTTGTCCCTCCATTGGTCCTCTGGTTAGGTGTCAGCCAGGTTTACTGAGCTTCTTAACCCTTTATAGGTAAAAGAGGCATTAACCCTTAACTATCTGTTTATGACAGGGAGAAATGGTAATAGTTTGGCTTCTGAACCCAAACTGAAAAGATCTGTTTTTGACTTGATCCACAACCAGCTTAAGCCAAATGATATAGTGTGTAGTTTCTAATTAGTTCGGTCAATGTGATGGGAGGTACAATGTGATTAATTACTGGCCCAAGATAAGGAGACTGTTGTTAGGCAGGAGAAACATCAAGGATTAGATCTTAGGGGAAAGAGGATTTTTTCATACGTACTTAAGGTATAAAATGTTAATCTCTCAGCCAGCTGGAGGGGGGTCTTAATTTTTCAGCGATTGTTCAAGGCTCTACAGATCTCCTCCCTTTGTAATAATTTTTTGGGAAAGGGTGAGTTTTTGAGTGATGTTCCACAGAGGAATTAGATGTATGCGTGAGCATGTCTGCAAGTTTCTGGATGGCACTGAAACATCATATTGTCTGTGATAAGTGTCTGGATTCTCCGTGAGCTCCATTCAGTTGAAAGTTGGTTTATTTCCTTTTAATCTTTTAAAGAAAATGAAATAATGACCAATGGCATTCAGGAAGCCTTGGCTTTATTCCCAGTCCTGCCATGGAACACAGGAAAGTAATTTTTCTTCATTCTTGCCCTTTTTAATGACACTTTTAAATGACATTTATCCCCAATGTAAATGTCCCAATGTAATGACACTTATCCCCAATGCAAATGTAAATGAAACTTATCCCCAATGTAAAGTGCTTTAAGGTCTATGGATGGAAAGTACTATCTATTTTCAGTACTTATAAGATCACAGTATCTCAGCATCTCACAGTTGTTAATGTCCACGTAAACCTCTGTGAGGTAAGGAAATGCTGTTATCCCTCTTTATTACAGATTTTTAAAGATATTGAGATGCCTAAAGATAGAAATAGCATCAGTGAGATTTTCAGAAGTACCCGTATGCTTAATTCTTACTGGAGTCAATGGGAGTTAGACAGGTAGACACATTTACAAACCCTCTAAGCATGTAACTGAGTCTTTAGGTGCTAAAATACCTTGAAAAATCTGGAGTATGCTGACATGCCAAAGATCATATAGGCAGTCTATGGGTGAGCAAAGACTCAAACGCTGCTCTCTCAAGTCTGAAGCCAAAGCACTAACCACTGTACCATCAACCACCTTCACCTAGCGAGCACCCCACTTATTTATTAGATTATTGTTATTATTAGTAGCTGTTGTATATTATATAAAAGTCATTTAAAATCCAGTAATTATCTTATACCTTATCTTTTACCTCTTACTATTCACAAACAACATGGTAAATGAATGATGGTTAGCCTTTGGTCCTGTTTTCTCTGCCCTGGACACATTCCATTAATTTCTCTTTCTTTGGGACATTTTATTGGATTGATCTCAATTCCCTCCCTCCTCTTGTAATTAACATGATTTGCTATTTCATGACAGACCCAAGAGTGCAAAAAAAGAAAAAATCTCATTCCAATGTCTCATTCTGTCATCTCAAATGGACTGAGATTGATGTTTTCGGTAGAATTAGATTGGTCAGTTCTACTAAGTGTTTTTCTTATTAGGTAGCTGATTCATGGTGAGTTCAGTTCTTTTTTAATTCCTGTTTTATCTGTTGTATACTTTGGAGGGGAAATGCAATTTTATCTTCAGCTGAAACCAAGACACTTATGTAACTGTTAATTACAACCCCTCCCCCCCCAAAAAAAAAGACTACCATGGGCAAGCATTTGATCATCAGGTAAAGAATAAAGACCATAAATTATTCTGGAATGCCCACTGATCACAAATGGCTTCATTTCTTTATTTCTTAATTTATCTAATTTTGAGGGGAGCAATTTGAGACAATCCAAGGCATGAATTACAAGATCAATGAACATCCATGATTCTAGCTAAAGTCAATTGCACCCTTGGGTGCTCATTACTACTCAAAATCAAGCCTTTATTGTTTGTCTGCAAGATAATGAAGCATCCAAAATTTGTGACCACGTTTGAAACTTTGAGCCAAAGTCATTGGGCCAAATTTACTCCTAGTGCACCTCAAATGTCTTGAATACATTCTGCCCATTGATCTCTAAACTCTGAATTATTTTATGATTTTTCCAACCTCTCCCCCTTTTTCAGTGCTTCTTAAAACACCCAGCAATCCTACTGCCATGCAGCCAAGTCAGATAGTTCTCAGGGTTCAAAAAAGAACTAGATAAGTTCATGTAGGATAAGTCCACCAATGACTATTAGCTAGGATGGGCAGGGATGAGGTTCCTAGCCTCTGTTTGCCAGAAGTTGGGAATGGGCAATAGAGGATGGATCATTTGATGATAACGTGTTGTGTTCATTTGCTCTGGGGCACCTGGCATTGGCCACTGTCGGAAGACAGGATTCTGGGCTAGATGGACTTTGGTCTGACCCAATATGGCCATTCTTATGTTCTTATGTTTCCAAGGGTAACAGAGTGGAAGGAGGAGACAGTTTGGTGTGGGATGTTGCCACACTTGCATGTATAACCCACACACCTCCTAGGTGTGGTGTTCTTTCCCATGTAGTGGCACAGAGACCACTTAGACATTAATGAGTCTGCTACAGCCCTTAGCTAAGGGCCATGTGGCTTTTAGATCATGTAGTATAGGCTCATGCATTTAGCTCCAGAGATCCTAGGTTTAATCCCACCCGCCAACGACTGGGGCTTGTTGTTGTTACACTTGCAGTTCAGATGATGATGATGATTAGGCAGGTATCTAGCAGGAAGCCCAATTAATGTTGTGGTCTATATTGTCATGTGCCCTGAACAGACTAGTAACAAAGGAGAGAATCTAGACTAGATTCTCAAGGAACTTTGATATTGGGGTGCTGAGCCTAGCAGCACTTAGCTTTCGGGCACCTAGAGAATCTGCAAACTGACCACCATTGAATTAGGTTTGAATAAAGATTGGGAGTGGATGGGTCATTACACAAAGTAAAAACTATTTTCCCATGCTGATTTTTCCCCTATTGTTACTCACACCTTCTTGTCCACTGCTGGAAATGGGCCATCCTGATTAACACTACAAAAGTTCTTTTTTTCTCCTGCTGATCATAGCCCACCTTAATTGATTACTCTCACTATAGTTGGTATGGCAACACCCATTTTTTTATGTTCACTGTATATATATATATATATTTCTACTATATTTTCCACTGCATGCATCCGATGAAGTGGGTTTTAACCCATGAAAGCTTATGCTCAAATAAATTTGTTAGTCTCTAAGGTGCTACAAGTACTTCTCATTCTTTTTGCTGATACAGACTAACACAGCTACCACTCTGAAAACTATGTAGCATGTTTTCTAAGGTTTCAATCATTCTTGTGGCTGTTCTCTGAAAGCTCTCCAATTTATTCACATCTCTCTTAGATTGTGGGAACCAGAACTGGACACAGTATTCCATCAGCAGTCATTCCAATGCCAAATAGTGAGGTAAAATAAACTCTCTGCTCCTACCCAATTCCTGGTTATAGATCCAAGAACTGCATTACTCCTTTTGACCACAACATTACACTTGGAGCTCATGTTCAGCTAATTATCCACTCTGAGCCCCAAATCTTTTTCAAAGCCTCTGCTTCCCAGGATAGAGTCACCCATCCTATAAATATAGCCTACACTCTTTGTTCCTAGATGTATGTAATTACATGTAGACATATTGAAAAACACATTTTTGTTTACCAAGTGATCCAGATTGCTCTGTATCACTGACCTGTCCTCTTCAAGATTTACCTCTCCCCTAATGTTTACGTCATCTCCAAACTTTATCAGTAAAGCTTTATCAGCAGATCTCAAAGCCCTTTTCTAACAGAGATTCATATCATTATCCCCATGTTACAGATGAAGAAACTGATGCTCAGGTCTTGTATACACTATGCAGCTAAACCGGCACCACTGCGATCAATGCAGCAGCATTGATTTACCAGGCCTGCTGAAGACGTGATAAGTCAACAGGAGAGCACTCTCCCGTCAACTTAATTGATCAACCTCAATAAGAGGTGGAAGTTATGTCAATCAGTGAGCATCTCCCATCGACAGAGCACAGTGTAGACACCGCGTTAAGCTAACATGTTACATCAATTTAAGTTATGTAATTTATGTAGCTTAATTAGTGTAATTTATATTGACTTCTAGCATTAGTGTGTACTAGGCCTCAGTATTGCAAAAAGTCACTCACCCAAGAATGTGGTAGGATTGAGATGCTAAGAATTATGTCCTTGTTTTGTTAATGCATTTTTATTATGTTAATCCTTCATTTTATGTTTTACAGCTCTTAATTTGGAGGAATACATGAACATGGAAAACCAAACCATAGTGACAGAATTCATTTTCCTAGGACTTTCCAGTGACCCACAGCTCCAGATTTTCCTCTTCCTAGTGTTTTTGGTTATTTATGTTATAACACTGTTGGGGAACATGATGATCATCCTGGTGATAAGCGCTGACCCTCAACTTCACACCCTTATGTACTTCTTTCTGTTCCATTTATCCTTTGTTGACATCTACTATTCCTCCGTCATCATCCCTAAGATGCTGCAGAACTTCCTAGCAGAGAGAAAGACAATATCTGCCAAGGGTTGCTTTGCACAAAACTTCTTTTTTCTCTTCTCAGGTGGCACTGGAGTTTTCATTCTCTCAGCAATGGCTTATGATCGATACACTGCCATATGTAACCCCCTGCATTACGTGGGAACCATGAGTAAGCAAGTCTGTTGTCACTTGCTCAGAGGCTCTTGCATATCTGGGTTCTTTTACGCACTGGCCAATCCTCTGTCTGTATTAAGCTTACACTTCTGTGGTCCCAATGAAATCAACCATTACAGCTGGGAGCCTCCTCCACTCTTAGTCTTATCCTGTTCTGAGACACTGACCCCTAAAGTGGTGCTTCTTGCATCTATTATAATTTTTGGATCAAGCGCCTTCATTCTCACTCTGGTCTCCTACATTCACTCATCTCCTCCATCCTGAGGATACGCACTACAGAGGGCAGGCATAGAGCCTCCTCCACCTGCAGCTCCCACTTAGTTGTGGTTATTTTATACTATGGCACAGGTTGTTTCCGGTACATGAAGCCTACTTCTGAAGCATCTATTTTTGATAGAATAATTTACATACAGTACAGCATCTTAACCCCCATGTTAAACCCCATCATCTACAGCCTGAAAAACAAAGACGTGAAAACTGCTCTGTGGAAGCTATTTGCAAAATTCAAGTTTCCCAAGGAAACTTTACATTGTTAAGTGTAGAAAAGAAGACACATTGAACTAGTGGTATATATCTGAAAAATCTGAGCTTGTCTAATGGACTAAGTATTTCTATTTATGAATTGCATCCAGAAATGTTTTAGGCTGAAACTTTCAAAGTTACCAAAGGGATGTGGGAAACCAGTTCCTATAAGTGAACTTGCAAAACTCAGAGATAATTTTTTCAGAAAATCAGACATTCTGCACTTTATTCTATGCTCCCTCTTCCTGGGATACATATGGAGTAACTCTACTAAAGTCAGTGAGATTGATTATCCCCTTTCTCGCCCCGCTGTAACCATGGAATAACTCCTACAGCTGGTCAAAAGTTTTTAACTCAAACTTTTTTTTTCTATCAAATATTAGCTTTATAGTTTTTTTTTCACAAGAAGTTGTATATTAGTGCATTTTAATGGAAAAAAATGAAACTACATTTGTAAAAAGTTGTTTTGTTTTAACCCTGCAAAGATAAAATGTTTTGTTTGGGTTTTGAAAACAGAAAAAGATGTGGGTTTGCTTTTTGGTTTTCAATATTTTGTTATTGATTTTCCAATTTTCCTCCCCCTTTTTTACTCTCTTTTCTACTGGGAGAACAAAAAAGGGAGAGAAAGTGTTGGTGAAGCAAGATTTTTTTCCCCAGAATCAAACAATGAAAATTGCAATTTGAAATACAAATATTCATTTTTGGGGGCGGTCCAAAACATTATTTTTTTCAACAAAATTATTCCAGATATTTGCTGGAAATAAAATAGGATTGTTCAGCCGGCTCTAATAACTTCATTTGAGTCAAAGGAGTTTCACTTGTGGAAAATCAGTGTAAGTGAAAGGAGAGTTAGTACCTTAGGGCTGGTCTACCCTAAAGCTGTAAGTCAACCTAAGTTATGGTACTTCATTTATGTAAGTTACTGAAGTCAACGTAACTTAAGTTGACTTACAGCAGTGCCTACACTCTCTCATTGACTTACCTTCCACCTCTCTGGGAGGTGGAGTACTGACATTGACAGGAGAGCGCTCTGCCATTGACTTAGCTTGTTTTCACTAGACCCGCTAAATTGACACCACTGCATTATTTGCAGCAGAGCCAATTTAGCTGTAAATATAGACAAGCCCTTAGTGCCAGAACAGATGTTAATGGTGACATTTATGGACTCCACACACCCTGGGAGCAGTGTGCCCAGAATGGATGCCCAGAAAAGGAAGCCTGGAGAGAGATCTGCTTTGTCTTAAGCAATGATCTTGTTACAGCCTTATGCTGGAGATGGCTTAGCATTTAACTACCTATATTCTTATCCTCTCTTGCTGCATTTAATGGCGTCATTTTCAGTGCTGGTAGGCATCCCCAAGTCAGCTCTGATCTAGCTACCACACTAAAAGTGCCAGTGCTGATATGGTGGCATAGAATTCATTATGGGGCTAGTAACGTGAGTACGTACTCAGGAGCGTTGGCTGGCTTATGCAGCCTGTGCTGAACAGGGCACCAAGGGCATTCACTGGACATTTGGGTATGCGAGATGGATTATGGGGGTATGGCTACCCCACTGCAGACTACACCGTCAGCTGCAGGGTGGAGATACCCTGGACATCTCACAGCAGCTATTAGCTCCAAAACACTGTCATACAGGGAAGCCAAGCAGACAGTTTCACATCAGACAATGAGGTTTTCAGAGCTGCCCAAGGGATAAGAACATAACATAAGAACATTAGAACAGCTATACTGGCACAGACCAAAGGTCCATCTATCCCAGCATCCTGTCTTCCAACAGTAGCCAATGCCAGGTGCCCCAGAGGGAATGAACAGAACAGGTAATCACTAAGTGATCCATCCCTTGTTTCCCATTCGCCACTTCTGGCAAACAGAGTCTAGAGACACTATCCCTGCCCATCCTGGCTAATAGTAATTGATGGACCTATCCAAATCCCATCAAAGTAGGATTTAGAAGCCCAGATCCCATGATGGGAGATGGGTGTCCAAATCCACAAGGAACTTTGAAAATCCCACTTTGCAAAGTAAAAGAATTTGACACATCAGTAGCTAAAATTGTGTTAAAATAAATTTGGGGTGAAAGAAGAAGATCTAGCTCTTATACAGCACTGTTCATCAATGCATCTCAAAGCATTTCACATCTCTTAATGTATTTATCCCTACAATACCCCTGTGATGTAGGGAAGGGTTACTATTCCCTTTGTTCTGATGGAGAACTGAGGCACAGCAAGGCCATCAGGAATGAAGGCCTGCGATGGGGCCTAGAAGTAGGTAGCTAACTGCACCTGAAACTCCTAATCAGCCAGATTGCCTCTAACCTGGACAGATCTGGATTGATCAGGACATGTGAGTGAAGGAGGACAGACTCAGGGATGGATAGATGGATTGTAAGCACCGGGCTTCAGTTTTATTAAAAATTTAACATTGGAAAGAGTTTGCCTAATTCTATGTGTAGATTCCTGACAGGACATTGTACTGCTTCTCCAGACAAATGATGAAACGGAAAGAGAGAGAAAAAGAGAGAATCTAGCTAGCTAGCTAGCTATCTAATTCCAGATCCCCAGTGGGTGTAATCTAGCATTGCTCAATCAAAATCGATGGAGATGTGTTGATGTACACAAGGTAAGACTTTGGTCCATGCGCTTTGAATAGGTTGTGGTTCCCTAAGTGCCTCCAAAAATCAGGCACATGGGGTGTAAACATGGATTGAGATTCTTTTCCTATGCCAGTGTAAATCTTGAGTAACTCCCCTGAAGTCAATGCAGTTTTACCTATGTTAAACCAGAATAAGTGTGTCATGATAAAGTCAAAGGACTCTGTTCTTTTGGGCCATTGGAATCAATGGTCCTGATTCTACCGCTTTTTCACCCAGTGTAAATCAGAAGTAATTCCATTGCAGTCAGTGGGGCTGTTTCCCCTCTCACTCATTCCAGTGAATTTGTCCACTTTCTGTGCTTCGTTTCTGAATCTGTAAAATGAGGATAATGATACTGACCTGCTTGGTAAAGTGCTTTGAGATCTGCTGATTGAAAGCCAAGTATAAAAGTATTATTTGTATTGCCTGGCTGGCAAAAGAATCTGTCTCATTCTGCTCTTTTATTCAGCCCACTCTTTTGGGGACAATATCCATGAATAATGAATGGAAGTTTGACATGATGCAAGAGCATGTAAAATATGTTCAGCATGTAGTGCAGGGATGTCTATGAGGGTAGGTGTGTGAATTCAAAAAACCCACGAAGGCACGAGGGATTTACAGTCCGCTTCTCTGAGAACTCGCCTGTATTTAATGACTCCACAAGCAATTTGCTCTGAAGTTATGAGAAAATCTGTGAATTTCTGAGAAGATCATGTCCCAAGGGGGCTCCTGGGCAGATGAATTAAGCCACCCTGAGTCAAACACTTCTATAAGAAAGAAAGAAAGAAAGAAATTGTTCGTTTTCAATTATAAGTATATATTGTGACAAAGCTCTGTTCTTGTCTCCGTGGGTCCTGTGTTTCCTGGCAGATTTTGCTAGCCTCAGAGGTTCGTTGTGACCCTCCATGTAGCCCTTCTCTCTCTAGAGGCAAGGGTCACAGCTTACTGAGCCATTTTCCTCATAAGCCAGCAAGGGAGGTGAGAAGAAGCAACCCTCCCTCACACAGTCTCTGTTGTCTCCCAGTCTCCTTCATCATTACCTCAGGGCCTCCTTCCTTGCACCTGAGACAGATTTGTACTGCTTCCTTCCTCCAAAAGCACAGGAGCAACTTCTGTTAGTGAAAGTGACAAGGTTTTAAGCTACACAGAGCACTTCTTCATGTCTCTGTGGAAGCTCAAAAGCTTCTCTCTTTCACCAACAGAAGTTGGTCCAATAAAACAAACAAAAGTAAACAAAATAAAACAAACAATAAATGTCCTGACCATCTCTCCTTCCCTCAACCACCAGAAATACATCAGAATGTGAAGCCCCTTATGGGACAAGGGACAAACTACCAGCCATGATCACATTCCAGGATGCTTCATACTGGAAAGAGATCTGTGCAAACACAGTCAGAGCTCACACTGGTACCACTGAGCTCAGAACCCAGCCCTTGGTCAGTTGCACATTAGTAAACATACCTGCAGGGGTATGCTAGTGTCTCCTGAGTTAAAATGTCATCTGAGCCTTATGGTGCTGTAAAAATCTCTGATGCTGAAATGCATGGACATCCCAATTACCCTTGTGACATTTTTTCCTGAGACAGTCAGTGGGAACTGAAACTATCTGAGAACATGGTGGGATCAGTGACTTCTAAAAGAGGGCACTCAGAGACCATTAAGAGCTGTGGATGAAGTTCATACCACAGTGTAGGGGGGTGGTTACCTGCTCCTGCCCTGAGGGGTTTAAAAAGCAGCCCTGGGGAGGGCTGCAGCTCTAAAAACTGGGCTGCTTGGGGAGGCAGCCACAGCTGGACCATGCCCCAATTAGGCCACAGTTGGCCTGTAAAAAAGGCTGTGAGCCAGGAGCTCAAATAGTCTCCCTCTGCTTGTAGAGGGAGAAGGGCCTGGCTGCAGGGTGCCAAGAAGGGAACCTAGAGTGGAGAAGGGCTGGGGAAAGGCCTAGGGAGCCGGGGAACTCTGGTCTAGGAAAGCCCCAGGCTGAAGGCCTGGTAAGGCCCATTAGGTACTGGGTTGCAGGGGGCAGCCCATGGATAGGCAGAGGCAGCAGGTCCGAGCCCCCTTTGCCCATGATGAGTGGCTTACACTGCAGTCCACTCCAGAGAGTGGAGTGCTAGATGGGGACTGGCAGTAACCTAATACTGAGGTGAAGTGGAGATGGGGTGGGGGTTTCCCTGGGAGGGGGAGACCCTGAGGCTGTGAGGGGTACTGCCAGGGGGGAAGCACCCAAGACAAGGGCACCGGGGTCCTGAGAGGGACATGGGGCCAGCGGTAAGGCAGATCACTGGCCTGCAGAGGGCGCTCCAGGCTGGAAATCAAGCTAATTCCCTGAGAGACCACCAGGAGGTGACCCAGGGGTGAGTCCACATACTTACACACAGCTAGATTAAAACAAGCTTTTTCCACCCCGCCAAAGCTGCTGTATGCAGTACATTATTGGATATGCAAATAGTTTTTGACCTGATCCAGCTGCTTATATAGGGAGACCCTCTCTCCCGCCGCCAGTAGCAAGCTTCTGTAGTGCTGAAGTACTGAAGGTTTCCCAAGGGAATTTATTGACATATTTGTTCCTAAGGGCATTTTGGGTAGGTTGCCTGGAGCCCTGCAGGGATCAGAATCAGGGGCACTGATGGAAAAAGCTCAGATCCCAGGACAGCTGCCAAATACAAAATGTGAAAACATAAACAGTGAGTGACATTCTCCTGCCAGCTACCCCAGCTCTGCCCCACTTTCTGAACAGGGCTGAGCGGGGAACTGGGATCCCTGATTTGCATTGTCTCACCTGCATTTGGCTTGTAAGAATTCTCTCTTCAGACATTAAACCTTTCCCATTTGCTGCAGTGGGACACCTTTAGAGCTGAGGTACATCTTCGGGTGGATTCACATTTCACTGACAGTGGTGTCAATCCAGAGTAACTCTATTGGCTCCAACTGCCAGCCACATCAGCACAGCTCTGATGGAGTCATGAGATGCTGGGGACAGTGCTGGTAGAGGGCGCTAGGGTCTCATTTGCTATGGTTTCTCTGTGCGTAGGACAATTCCCCTGCCCTTAGTAGGATAATTCAGAGGAAACTCCATAAGGATCCCTTGTGAAATCTCCACTCTCAGATATGACTAAGGACATGGACAATCTGGGCCATAGTGTCTATATTTTCAAATAGTCAGGGGAGGTCATAAAATTCAGAAACTTACACATGGTGGTAACATCATAGGATGGTTACATTGCATGGTGATGAGTAGTTTGCACTGATAGGTGGAGACGTAGAGGTGTGTCAGGTCTGAGATATTTGTGTGTGAGACAGAACTAATACACAATATCCATAGTATAGGTAATATCAAATATGTTTTTGTGTAACTAAGAACTTTGTTCATGTTAAGCTTTTCCTAGGAGGCTTTGTACTTTGTGAAATTGTGCAACCAAAGGATGATGTGGAGTGTTGTGATATCAGGGTTAGGTTCAGAGACATGCCAAAAATACAGAATAAGACAGATGATTCTGTTGATGCTTCACCAACATGGCTTCTGTACCAAGCGACAGCTAGTGCAGGACATCTCTAAATTTGCAGATTTTGGGGAAATTGTTCAAAACAAGATAAGAAACTGGTAAGAACTAATGCATAAATCTTAGGTAATACCATGGAATGCGTAGAACCTTCTTTTTATTGTAAACAAGGTTACTATAAATATGACCAGAAAGAAGCCCACGATTTCAGAGCAAGGTGGAGTTGTGAGCTGCAAACCTCTTCCCCATGCTGGGTAAAATAGTAACTGTTTCTTTACTGGGCTGATTTATTTTTGGTTAATAAAGTGACTGAGCCTGAGTCACCTGACATCTTTACCAATAAAATGCTGGAACCCTGACAGAATGCTGAGAATGTGGATTTGAGACTCTCTGTGGGTGGAGATCTCCACTGCTTGGCAAAGCCCCTATCAAAGTGCAGGTGGGGCTCATTGAAGATAAGCAAACCAGAAGTCATAAGTGAAAACAAAGCAAAGTTTATTGGGGTTAGTTTCCAAGCAAGCATATTCAGAAGCCCTTCATACCTGTCGGGCTTATCTCTATATGCAGATAGAGCCTGTTCCCCACTGTTCCTGTCTGAGCTCTGATGCCGCAGAGTATTTACCCCATGTCCTCTTCCCAGCTCTGATGCCGCAAAGCCTTGCCTGTGTCCCTGTTCCTGTTCCTGTTCCACCTCCCCTTAGCAGGCATGATTCCAATTTCCTTTCCACTTCCAGTTTGAACCATTTATATAGTAATATTCTCAGCTATACCTTAACCAATAATTTTACTGACATATTGTAACATAATTTTCTAACCAATTATATCCCATTACCTTGATTAACTTACACCTAGCAAAATTAATTATACAGCAGACAGAAAGAATTAGAGGACCAGACAGATTAACAATAGAATAGTGCGGGCCACAAAGATAAAACAATACAATACTGATAAGTGATTTCTTGCCAGACAGGATGCTATCAAACTAAGTTTTCTTTAACCGTCTTAAGTTCTGTTTCTTTATCTGGTTGTGATGGGCACTATCAGGACAGGACAGGATTATCTTCCTAACAGCCCAATACCACCTTATTTCAGTGTGACTGGTTTGGGATGTGAGGATGTGACCATACACTTCCCTGCTTCTGGCTGCCCCTAGTGCTTAGCCAAAGACCTTAGCCTAAGAACAAGGCCTCAGCCTATCCTGGTGAAAGAAGGCTCATACAAAGGTGGACTGTGATTTTGATTCTTTGTTTTATACCTCTATAATTATCTAAGTGATAAAAATACACCTAAGTTCTATCTTCTAACAAAATGTCCATTCACAAAATCAATATTTTCCATGAGAAAATGGTGGTTTTCAGTGCTTAAAGTGAGTGCCACTGTGTCCAGTTCCAGCTTCTCAATGCCCCTCAGAAATGTCTGTCTGGGAAGCTCAGTACTTAAATGCACGGTCCCAAACCACCCTAAAAAATTCAATTTTGAAAAAAAAAAAGTTTTTCTACCAGGAAATTTGCAGTGATGGCTCCCTGGCCAACAACCCCCAACCCCCTGCCAACTGATAAAATATAACAAAACAAATCTAGACAGGCTAACTTACAACCTGGCCCAGGACCTGACTGTGCAGTCACCAGTCTATTGTGAGTGGACTGAATCAGTGAGTTCCATTTGCTTCTAAGTCAGTTGGGTCTGAGTAGAGTTTAGTCATTCTCGCAAGCTCTGGGACTCTAGGACACACTCCCAAGTGGAGCCTTCTTGTCTGATGCCCTTTCTTTGGCCAGGAGAGGCCCCTGTTCATCTGCTCTAGACCTCAAAACAGGTGTTTGTGTTCCGACAAGCCCCTCAGTAACTTACCCACACTGCCCCAGAGCTCTGCCTTGTCTGGGGTCACTATGAGCTTCCAGCTGACCCCCTTCAGAGACAATGTGGCAGGAAAACAAGGAACACTGGCTGAGCAAAAGGATTTCTTAACCATGGTCACTTTAGGAGAGTTAGATACTATCCTGAGATGCCCCCTTACTTGGACTGTTCTCACCCCATCTGTAATCAGAGATTCATCAGAGTTTTGGTCTGGGTTGCTCCTTCTTGTCCTTCTTATGTGTGTCCATGATCGGCCCCTCCCTGCATGGAGCAGAACCGCCCTATTTAACAGGCCTCTGTCTCCATGGCATGGATTCAAACTGTGACGTTCCATTCTCCATCCAATCACTTTTCCCTGGGCAGGAGGAGGAGGGTGTTCACTGAGAGACAATAAACATCAATAACTCTAAATTCTAGTCTTGATGACTCTCCGTGGTGATCCTTCAGTGGAGTGTCAAATGCCTTTCCCATGCAGGACAGTTGTCTGGAATGCAGCCTAATACACTGCCATTGAGAAACAGCAGACTTGTGCTGTCAGCATGCCAATCATTCCACCGATACAGTTTATGATTTCACACAGTCATATCCCACTGAGTTACACAAACAAACAATAAACCAACACCCATCATGCCCCAAGCAGAGTTCATACCTCCAGATGGAGAAGACCCAGACAGCTCATGAAGTCCATTAGGGACTTTGATCTGGCTACTGATTTTATGTGGAAGATGCTCAGACAACATGGGGATGGGTGGCAGTAGAAAAATCCAAGATAGATACATAACTAGATTGACACTCATGTAAATCTACAGTAACTCCACTGACTTGAGTTTGTCTGCATTTTTGCCAATGTAAATACCCTTTTACATGCAAAGAGATTGCAAATCATAGAATTCAGGCTGGGAAGGGACCTCAGGAGGTCATCTAGCCCAACCCCCTACTCAAAGCAGGACCAATCCCCGACTATTTTTCCTCTCAGATCCCTAAATGGCCCCCTAAAGGATTGAGCTCACAACCCTCAGTTTAGCAGGCCAATAATGAGCTATCTCTCCCATGTTCTCAGGGAGACACTAATGTCACCTATTGATTCCATTTATATAGAAACACAATGAAATGACAGTCAAAGGCGAGAGATGGACCTTCTATTCTCAGTGAAAAATCTCCATCCTCTCCTCACGGAAGCTTTGATCTCTTTATTTATCATGCTATAGATGATTGGATTCATTACTGGAGGCATCACAGAATAGAGAACAGCTAAGATCCAGACCTGACACTGACCTGGAGGTGGGTTTCAGGTAGGCAAATGTGCCAGTGCAAATAAACAAGGAGACCACAATGAGGTGAGGAAGGCAGGTAGAGAAGACTTTAAGCCTTCCCTGCTCAAAGGGGATTCCCAGAACTGTTTTGAAGATCTGAACATACGACACAATTATTAAAACAAAGTAGCTAAAATATAAGCATGCACTAAAGACAAGAAGCCTAGTTTCAATGAAGTAGGCATCAGAGCAGGCAAGCTTGAGTAACTGGGGGATTTCACAGAAGAACTGATCAACCATGTTGCCTCTGCAGAAGGATATTACAAACATGTTTCCAGTGTGCAGTGCAGAATTGAGAATGCCACTAATCCAGGCACTGGCTGCCACTTGGACACAAGCTCCCCTGTTCATCACTCTCTCATATTACAATGGCTGACAGATGGCGAGGTATCGATCATACGCCATGACTGTGAGAAGGGAAAAATCTGCTCCCATGAAAAAAAGGAAGAAAAAGACTTGGGTAACACATCCAGGGTAAGAAATCAACTTGGTGTTCATGAGGGAATTGGCCATGGATTTGGGGATGGTGACAGAGATGGAGCCAAGGTCTAGGATGGACAGATTCACCAAGAAGAAGTACATGGGGGTGTGAAGATGGTGGTCGAGGGCTACGGCTGTGACGATGAGAAGATTCCCTATCAGGGCTGCCAAGTAAATCACTAGAAACACCACAAAGTGCAAAATCTGCAGCTCCTGAATGTCAGAAAATCCCAAGAGAAAGAACTTGTTCACGGTGGTTTGATTGGACATTTTCTTCCTCAGCACGTTGTGCGACACCTGTGGAGGGAAGAAGGGCAATGGGCAGGATTAGAGTGACAAAGGGAATGGTCCCAATTTCCCTGTGCAAAGGAACTCCTGATGTGACTGTCACAGGAGCATAGCACTCGTCACTTCTATTGAGCAGGAGAGGTGAGTGTTCCTCACCGATGACAATGAGACCGCTGGTCCAGTGCGTTATCACACGAGTCTCAATCAGCACAAATATTTTAAACCTGTGGGAGGGCAAACAACTGTGCATATCTCTCTATCAGTGTTACAGAGAGTGAACAATCTACGAGTTTACCCTGCATAAGCTTTATACAGGGTAAAACAGATTTATTTTGGGGTTGGACCCCATTGGGAGTTGAGCATCTGAGTGTTAAAGACAGGAACACTTCTGTAAGCTGTTTTCAGTTAAGTCTGCAGCTTTTGAGCACTTGGTTCAGACCCTGGGTCTGTGTTGGAGCAGACGGGCATGTCTGGCTCAACAAGACAGGGTGCTGGAGTGGAAAGCAGGGCAGAAGTAGTCTTGGCACATCATTTGGCAGTTCCCAAGGGGGTTTCTGTGATCCAACCCGTCACAGCTGCCTATTCACGTGTTGTTTAATGGCACCCAATGCCAGCTACGCTTACATAGCTGTGTGATGTAGCATCTCTCAGTTACTGCTGTGTTGTGTTGCTTCCCACTGCAATTTTATGCCTGTGCTGTGAGGGTCAGTGGCTGTTATGACACCTAGGTTCTGTTCTTGGCTCTGCTACTGACCTGCTGTGTGACCTTGGACCAGTCACTTCTTCTCCATGTGCCTCTCTTTCTCCTCCTCCCCTTTTCTGCCTTGTCTGCTAGGAAGATGAGCTCTTTGGGGGATGGGATTTCTTATTAAATGTATGTTCTGTGCACCTAGTTACAGTATTTGTGCTTAGGTGGCAGCAGTGTTGGACCTGGGATATGGTGCTAGAGAACTGGGTTCTAGTCCTATTGACCTTCTCCATGTCCATCTAACTTTCATAGACTCTAGGACTGGAAGGGACCTCGAGAGGTCATCAAGTCCAGTCCCCTGCCCTCATGGCAGGACCAAATACTGTCTAGACCATACCAGATAGACATTTATCTAACCTACTCTTAAATATCTCCAGAGATGGAGATTCCACAACTTCCCTAGGCAATCTATTCCAGTGTTTAACTACTCTGACAGTTAGGAACTTTTTCCTAATGTCCAACCTAAATCTCCCTTGCTGCAGTTTAAGCCCATTGCTTCTTGTTCTATCATTGGAGGCTAAGGTGAACAAGTTTTATCCCTCCTCCTGATGACACCATTTTAGATACCTGAAAACTGCTATCATGTCAACTCTCAGTCTTCTCTTTTCCAAACTAAACAAACTCAATTCCTTCAGCCTTCCTTCATAGGTCATGTTCTCAAGACCTTTAATCATTCTTGTTGCTCTTCTCTGGACCCTCTCCAATTTCTCCACATCTTTCTTGAAATGTGGTGCCCAGAACTGGACACAATACTCCAGTTGAGGCCTAACCAGCGCAGAGTAAAGCGGAAGAATGACTTCTCGTGTCTTGTTTACAACACACCTGTTAATGCATCCCAGAATCATGTTTGCTTTTTTTGCAACAGTATCACACTGTTGACTCATATTAAGCTTGTGGTCCACTATGACCCCTAGATCTCTTTCTGCCATACTCCTTCCTAGACAGTCTCTTCCCATTCTGTATGTGTGAAACTGATTGTTCCTTCCTAAGTGGAGCACTTTGCATTTATCTTTATTGAACTTCATCCTGTTTACCTCAGACCATTTCTCCAACTTGTCCAGATCATTTTGAATTTTGACCCTGTCCTCCAAACCAGTTGCAATCCCTCCCAGTTTGGTATCGTCCGCAAACTTAATAAGCGTACTTTCTATGCCAACATCTAAATCGTTGATGAAGATATTGAACAGAACCGGTCCCAAAACAGACCCCTGTGGAACCCCACTTGTTATACCTTTCCAGCAGGATTGGGAGCCATTAACAACTACTCTCTGAGTACGGTTATCCAGCCAGTTATGCACCCACCTTATAGTAGCCCCATCTAAATTGTACTTTCCTAGCTTATCTATAAGAATATCATGAGAGACTGTATCAAATGCCTTACTAAAGTCTAGGTATATCACATCCACCGCTTCTCCCTTATCCACAAGGCTCGTTATCCTATCAAAGAACGCTATGAGATTAGTTTGACACGATTTGTTCTTTACAAATCCATGCTGGCTATGATTTCATGATCACTTTCACCCAAGCTTCCTTCTACTTTCAAATTCTCAACAAGTTCCTCCCTATTGGTTAAAATCAAGTCTAGAACAGCTTCCCCCCTAGTAGCTTTTTCAACTTTCTGCAATAAAAAGTTGTCTGCAATGCTACTATAAGGTGGGTGCATAACTGGCTGGATAACCGTACTCAGAGAGTAGTTGTTAATGGCTCCCAATCCTGCTGGAACTTATTGGATAATCTGTGCCCCGCGGTGTTATTTTCCCAACATATATCTGGATAGTTGAAGTCCCCCATCACCACCAAATCTTGGGCTTTGGATGATTTTGTTAGTTGTTTGAAAAAAGCCTCATCCACCTCTTCTGCCTGATTAGGTGGCCTGTAGTAGACTCCCAGCATGACATCACCTGTGTTTTTTACCCCTTTTAGCCTAACCCAGAGACTCTCCACCCTTCCGTCTCCTATGTCCATCTCCACCTCAGTCCAAATGAGTACATTTTTAATATATAAGGCAACACCTCCTCCCTTTTTCCCCTGTCTATCCTTCCTGAGCAAACTATACCCATCCACACCAACATTCCAGTCGTGTGCATTATCCCATCAAGTTTCAGTAATACCAATAATGTCATAGTTGTATTTCTTTATTAGCACTTCCAGTTCTTCCTGCTTATTACCCATACTTCTTGCATTTGTATAAAGGCATCTAAGATACTGGTTTGATCTTGCCTCCCAGCTTTGCCCTGACCCTCCTTCCTCTCTGCCATTATAGCCCGTGCTCCCTCCTGTTTCCAACCCATCTCCCAGGTCTTGTTCCCCACTTACCTGTGGGCTTTGCTCACCTGTCCCCGTCGAACCTAGTTTAAAGCCCTCCTTACTAGGTTAGCCAGTCTGTGCGCAAATAAGGCCTTTCCCCTCTTCGAAAGGTGAACGCCATCTGTTCCTAGCAGTCCTTCCTCAAATAGCATCCCGTGGTCGAGGAAGCCAAAGCCCTCCTGGCGACACCATCTTCGCAGCCAGGCATTCACCTCCACGATGCATCTGTCTCTGCCCGGACCCCTACCCTCAACAGGAAGAATCGAAGAGAATACCACCTGCGCTCCAAACTGCTTAACCCGCTGTGTTCTTTCAGTTGCTTCAGCTCTTAGAAGGGTTTTAAGTTCTGTGCTCCTTGGTGGGTGTTCCACTTAGGGAACCTCTGCTCCTGGTGCTTTTTGTGCCAGTCCAAATTGGCTTTCTGTGGCTGCCTCAGTTTCCCAAAAATCTCAGTTTTGTACACTTTGTTTTCCATTCTATTGGCCTTGTTGCCATTTCATTTTCTCTCACTGTTCTTGCTGTTATTTCAGCAATGTTGAATCTTATTTTCTTTTCACAGCTTGTTAGAGGGCAGGGTTGGACTTCCCCCCTTCTGTCTTGGCAGGTAGCAGCTGGCCTTGGGATGGAGTCAGCTTCTTATCTTCGGACTGAGCTTGCTAGCTGCCATGTTGAGTTAACCCATTCTCTGCTCTTCTTCTTTCTCCCCCTTCCACCCTCTCCCCACCTCTCGTACTCTGCAAAGGAAACTTCCACTCTTCACTTACACACCTTTGACCTGCTCCAAAATGCTTTGCAATGCTTACAACGTTGTTACCCACATACAATGCTGATCTGCCTTCCTGGGGGCTCCCTGAGGGATGGGGCCATTGAGGTGTGACATAGTGACTCTCAATGAGTAAAATTCTCCCCTAAGCTTTGGAGCAGCACAAGGCCTAGGTACTACAACATGGGTTTAGGATAGATCTAAGGGGTACACGAGTGACAGGCAGGAAAGCTAAAGAGCCAGACTCTTCAACCATAGCTGTAAGTGGGGAGAAAGAACCTGCTTAATTTGCAATGTCAGTTAGTTAGAGGTCATATTTCCATCCCATCATAATTCTCAAGTCCAATAGAAGAATCACACTGAATATGACTAGGAGGGAGAATAGGTAATTTCCAGTTGGTGCATTTCCTATTTTGGGGAGAGAACCAGGAATAGCTGAAGTAGTGTTGTGATCCTCAAGCTGCCTTTTAACTTCCTACCTCACAAGAGTGTTGTGCAGAGGTTACATTAAACACTGTAAGGTGCTCAGACACTATGATGATTTTTTTCAACAGTATGCAATTGGCCAGATGTTGGCGGTGGAGAAGGGAAAGCGGGTTTGCCTTCCTCTGAAGCTTCAGGAATTGAACAGAGCTGGAGATGCAACATGGAACAGGGTGGGACAGAACTTTGAGCTGGTTCAGAAACTAGTCAGTTTAGATGGCTGGTTGGTGGGTCTTGCTCCCATCCTCAGGACTTAACGAATCACCAGATATGGGACGGAGAAGTAATTCTCCCTCAGCTCCTATTGGGCAGGGATTTTCAGGGTTTTCACCTTCCTCTGCAGCATGAGACATGGGCCACCTGATGGGATCAACTGAGTATACCTCAATTAATCAATACCATGCCATTGCAGGGACCTTGGACACTGGTGGAACCTTTGGGTACGTCTATACTACTCGCCGGGTAGTAACTGATCTATCAGGGATCAATTTATCACATCTTGTCTAGACACGATAAATAGATCCACAAATCAATGCCCATACTTCACCTCAGCAGGAGGAGTAAGCAGCATCAACGGGGGAGCTGTGATAGTTGACTCACCACCATGAGGACAGCCAGGTAAGTTGAACTAAGATATTTTGACTTCAGCTATGTGAATTCTGTATGCCTCTTCATCTCCCCTGACCTATTCCAGGGTCTTTTTGTGCCCTCCCATTTCTACCTTCAAAACACAGAGACCATGAGTCCAAATTGGGACTCTGTGGGCCCCCCCGTTTCCCTTGTGGCTGCTCCTGTCCTACCCTACTCATATTTCAAAACCACTCAAACCCCCCCCATTTTCTGTCCAAAGCCCACGTTTTGCCAGCCCTGTGTTGAAATCAACTGGTAGAAACTCAATGACCTCACTGGACTTTGGAATAATTCAACACCAACTGAAATTTCTTATAAATATTTGTGGATGTTTTTCTACATTTTCAAATATTTTGATTTCAATTACAACACAGAATACAAAGAGTACAGTGCTCACTTTATATTATTGTTATTACAAATATTTCACAGTAAAAAAGATAAACAAAAGAAATATTATTTTTCAGTTCACCTCAGACAAGTACTGTAGTACCAACTCTTTATTGTGAAAGTGCAACTTCCCAATGTAGATTTTTTTTTTGTTATACAACTGCACTCAAAAATAAAACAATGTGACTTTTGCATTTCAATTGTTATTATTGTTTAACAGTGCCATTAAAACTGTGATTAATCACAAATAATTGTTTAATTGTGTTTAATTTTTTGAGTTAATTGCATGAGTTAATTTCATTTAATTGACACCCCAGTCAGAAATTTCCCCTCATTCCAGTGCATACCCATTGAGTTTGGAACTTTTACTCATTACTTTTTCATGTCTAAACTAAAGTATAGATATATTATTACCTTTACTTTTTCAGGTAATTTCAAAGTCCCATCATCAGAAATGCCGAGGGACATTTGAACCTTCTAGTGGGAAGGAGGAGGAGAATGACATGCTAATTTCAGTGAAAGAATACAATACAAGTGAACAAAGATGGATGGCAGAGGTGGATTGTTCAGTGGGGACTCTGCAGGTTTCCTTGCTGAGTCCATTTGCATTTATAAAGTAGAAGGGAAAGGAAAACAAAACCTGGCGCCTGATATTCTGAATGAAGAAGTTATCTGAAATATTCCAGTTGGCTACTGTCTGATAGGTAAACAACTTCATTCACTCTTTCCAGTTTAAATGAAATACTGATTTAGAGAAGGAAAAATACCTATTCTGGGCTGCTAGAAAGAATGTGTTTGCTTTACTGATAGTATGACACTGAGTAGAGGTCAATGTTAGAGGCTGTACAGAAAGACACATGTAACAAAAGAACAAAGAATACACCTCTCCGTTATTTCTGTCAGTCACAATACTTTGCATGGATTTCTGTATTTCTGCTAGGGGTGTAATTTTCTACTTAAATAGCCGTAACACTACCACTCCTAGTGTGGACACTGATATATGGATATAAAGGTGTCTAATACTGATGATATAGCTTATTGCCCCTGATTGGTAATAACTTAGCACCTTCATACTGGTATCATAGCAGCTGCACTGCAGCGGCGGGGAGGTGTGTGTGTGGGGGGGGTTTGTACAGTTTTAATAATACCAGTGTGGTACAAATATTGTGTGTAGATGACCTCTCAGTTTCTTCTTCTTTCTCATTCAGTTACTTCTTTAGTCCTGTACCCTCTCGGTTTTCAATCTGTTTACTATGAATTTATATTCTGCACCCTTCTATCTGAAAAGACAAGTCCCCGTGTTTGTCCTCTGATTAGAAATTGGGATACAATTTTCAAAAGCACCTAAGTGGCGTAGATATTTTTATACTTTATTAGCTGAATTTATCTTACATTAGCTGTAAGAAACACAGAGCAAAAAGCTGGTCCTTGGTCTATGGGACTGTTCCCAGTAGTAAAAGTATGTCTGTGTGTAAGTGTTTTCAGGGTGGCGGCTTTAGTGTAAGATTGATAGATTGCAAGTCAACACTGAGAGGGAAGTACAAAGAAACAATGAGACAAACCTGGTGGTTAAGAGATGTGGTGGGGTGAGATTTTCAAAAGTACCTAAAGTTATTTTAGGGCACAAATTCCACTGACTTTCTAATTCCAAACCTGATTCAAATACTGTTATTCATGGAATCATAGAACTATAGGGCAAAAAGAGGCATGAAATCCAGCTGCCTGTGCTGAGGCAGGACCTCCTAGGTTATTCTTGACAGGTGTTTGCCCAAACTGTTGTTAAAAAAACTCCAATGGTAGGGATTCCACAGCCTGTCTTTGAATCCTGTTCCGAGGCTAAACTACCCTTTCAGTTAGAAAGTTTTCCCATATCTAACCTAAATCTCCTTGCTGCAGAGTAAGACCATTGCTCCTTGTTTTACCTTCAGTGGCCATGCAGAACAGTTGTTTACCTTATTTTATAACAGCCCTTAATATATTTGAACACTGTTAGCTGGTTCCCCTCAGTCTGCTTTTCTCAAGACCAATCATGTGCAGCTATTTTAATCTTTCCTCCTAGGTCAGGTTTTCTAAACCTTTTATCATATTTTACTGTCCTCTAGATTCTCTCCAATTTGTCTGCAACTTTCCTAAAGTGTGGTGCTCAGCGCTGGAGACAATGCTCCTGCTGAGGCATCATCAGTGCTGAGTGGAGCATGACAATTACCTCCTGTGTCATAGATAAAAGACTCCTGTTAATACAAACCAAAATGATACTAGCCTTTTTTACATTGTTGAGTCATATTCAGTTTGTGATCCACTGTAACTCCAAGATCCATTTCAGGAGTACTAGTGATAACTAACCATTTATGCCTCATTTTGTAGTTCTGCATTTTTTTTGCACTTATTTTTATTGAATTTCCTCTTGTTGAACTCAGAACAATTTTCCAATTAGGGAACTTTGTCTCCTCAACTAAGTTAATGACACAATACAAAAATTGAGTGAAGCAGGTTTAGCACATTTATGGAGTTAATTGATGATATAGCAATAGAGTTAATCTCCTTCAGATTATAATGATGTAATATATTCTTTTTTTGTTTTTGCCTGAGACAGAATCCATGGCAGACATAGAACAGGGAAATCAAACATCTATCACGGAGTTCATCCTCTTGGGATTTGAGGAGCTCGTTGACCTGCAGATCTTTCTCTTCCTGCTGTTTCTAGTCATCTATATTGTGACTGTTGCTGGGAACATCCTCATTGTGGTGCTGATTGTGGCTGATCAGCACCTTCACGCCCCCATGTACCTCTTCTTGGGAAACCTGTCCTGCTTGGAGACCTGCTACACCTCCACCATCCTTCCCAGGATGCTGGCCAGTTTCCTGACTGGGGACAGAACCATTTCTTTCAGTGGCTGTATTGCACAGTTTTATTTCTTCGGTTTCCTAGTGACTGTTGAGTGTTATCTCTTATCTGCAATGTCCTATGATCGTTACTTAGCCATATGTAAACCACTCAATTATGCAGCCATCATGAATAATGCAATTTGTAGCCAACTAGCAGCTGGATCTTGGCTGGCTGGATTCTTAGTTAGCATCATCATCATATTTTTAATGTCGCAATTAACATTTTGTGGCCCCAGTATAATTGACCATTTCTTTTGTGATTTCACCCCAATAATAAAACTATCCTGCAGCGACACTCACGTGATGGAACTTGTCACGTCCATGCTGACATTTATAACTACCCTGCCCCCATTTCTACTAACCCTGGCAACCTATGTTTATATTATATCTACCATCCTGAGAATTCCTTCTACCACCGGAAAGCAAAAGGCCTTTTCCACCTGTTCCTCTCACCTCATCGTAGTTACAGTTTTCTATGGGGCCATAATGATTGTCTACATGCTGCCAAAAACTGACACCCTGCGAGATCTGAACAAAGTGTTCTCTGTCTTGTACACAGTTCTGACTCCACTGGTGAACCCCCTCATCTACAGCCTGAGAAACAAAGAGGTGAAGGAGGCCCTGAGAAAAGCTGCCAGGAAATGTTTAGCTTTCACAAGAATGTAACAAATTAGATTTAATGTTATGAGGTTAACATGAAACTGAGGTAATCGGAACTGATTTACTGAGTCAGAGATGCAATCAGGGTGGTCATATTTAGCTAGTGGGTGAAAGTAAGAATGAAACCTTGTTAAAAAACATACCTTTTCCCCTGAGATTTTAATTGTTTTAATTTTAAAAAAGTTTTATAATTTCAAGATTTTTCATATAGCAAAAAATCCTGGCCAGCCCTAGTGAGGAAATCAGCTCTAGATGATGTTTCTTAACTAGTTTACAATTCAAGGGGGTAAGAACATTCAAGTAATACTTCATGTAATACTTGGACTTTTTTTCTGAATGTCACTGATTCCTTTTGCTGGTTTTTTTCAATAGAAAACAAGTATATGTCAGTTGTTTTTAAAAATGAAACATTTTTCAGGGAAAAAAAATATTTTCAGTGAAATTTTTTTGCTTTCCCAAAATGAAAAACTGCATTTCTTTTTTAAAAAGTAATTTGTATAGGAAAGCAAAATTAAAAAAAAATCAATAACAATTTGTCTTTTTGATTTTTCGTTTGGTTTCTTGGTTTTGGTGGTTGTTGCAAAACTGAAAATAATGAAACTCTGGCTGAAAAAAAATATTTTTTGTGGAATAACATATTTTTCATCAGAAAATGTTTTGCCAAAAAGGTTCAAATAGGTTCAACTTGGACTTGTATTCTCTTTTTGTGTATGGAGTTTCAGAGCAGTCTGTGAAATTCAGGCTGAGGAAGTGATTGATGGAAATTCCGCATCTCTGGTTATGCAAAACAACTGCCTTTGGAAACCTTTGTCTAATGATTATCTGGTCCCAGAGACTGGACATCAAAAACCAGTGCTGTATAAAATAGAAACTGAACTATACATGCTTGCTCTGGTTCTGAATATGAGACAATGGTGGACTGATAATCATGGGAAAAACCCAGTTGTGGTTTCTGAAGGACTGACACCTACCAAAGCCCAAGGTGGGAGTTGGTGGGGCCAGGATGATCTATTGTTAAGCATTTTAGCATGTATGTAGGGTCTTGTATTGCTCTATGTTCTCTTTTTAAGGCTTTCCCCTTAAGAATAAATGTATTTTCTTAGAAAGAGCTGCGTTGTAATTTATGTATTCTGGTAATTAGGTTATTACAGTAGAACCTCAGAGTTACAAACACCAGAGTTACGAACTGACCAGTCAACCACACACCGCATTTGTAACTGGAAGTACACAATCAGGCAGCAGGAAAGACAAAACAAACAAACAAATAATAATAAAAAAAATGCTTGTAATTTAAACACAGTTTTCCATACCCCACATTCTACATAAGGATGAATTAATTTGTAACAAAGTTTCTGGACTACAAGCAGTAGGTGGCTGATCTAGGAAGAGAAATGAAGAGTTGTGATTCTCAGACCTATGTCTTAACCACAAGACAGCCATCCCTTGCTGGAAAACACATTAAGCATGTATTTCTGCCCTGTCTGCTGTTCTGTTGCAGAAGATGATAATTAGAGCTCAGTGAACCACTGATTTTTCAAATAAGCCTGATCACTAGCTGTAAAGTCATTCTCACTGGCTTTTCCTAGCCCAGTGACTTATTGTCTTTCATGATGAGAATGAATAGTCATTTGTCCAGAAAGCAAGTCCAAGGATGATAGTTAAGATGAACTCTTTGACTGTAGGAGACATAATTTAAAATCCATATTTTATTGGCTATTCATTATTTATGCCAAATGGAACCACTTCAACAGGATAGAGAGCGAGAGAGCTTGTGCAGAGAGTATTTCATAGGCCCGTGAACTTGTTTCTAATGTTAGTGTGGGAAACTAAAGACTTTTCCCCCATCAGGCAGGAGGGAAATTGATTATGGGTCTTTAACGTCTCCCCCTCCCAGAGTGTGCCTTCGCCATTGGGTTAAATGTTATAAATGGGGCAGATTGCTGTCCATAATCTAAGTCCAAATATTGACTGGAAAAAATATTGAGCTAACTTGACTTAAATTCATGAATCCCTTTGAGCTGACCAAATTAAGTATTCATCAAAAAAAAAGTTTGCCCAGCTGTAAATGACAATGCCGAGCAGAGGTAGGGCAGGAGGAGGTCAGCATGAGGGATCAGATGGAATGGTCTGGAGAGCTGCAGCATCTGAACTGCTACTGGAAGTACATAGCCAGGACCTCCACAGAATTCCTAGTTCTGCTGGCACGATATCTTAGGGCAGGAGAAAAGTAGAAGAATCAGAATTTTAGTTCCAGTTTAGCTGTGTCTGTACACCCCATATGGCACTGCACTAGGAGAAAGCAGGAAGATAGAGTGGGAGGTCAGGTCATGGGAGGTAAGGGGACACTTAACTAGTTAAAAGGAGAGCGGGGAGTTATGGTTTTATTTATTTATTTTACAAAGAACAGGGACCAAAAATTTGAAGGAAGACCAAAAATACCAGGGAGGCTCAATGAGATTTTATTTTTTAATTCATTTTTGTCAAACTTTGGTGGTAAATATGTTTATGCATATAAATGTATTTCTGTCTGGGGCAAGGGAGACCCATGTGACTCTCTCTGGGCTGAGAGTTGCAAAGTTGCCTAGTGTTTTTGGGTGCTCATTTCCTATTCGTTTTAATTCATTCATTTCTTTGGGTGGAGGAGGGAAATCGGATCTCACGGGCTTTGAAAATTTTGGGCATATATCATGCATTTTATATATCTGTATCAATATCTATATTGATATCAGTAGCAATACAGAAATAGATATTTTAAAATTGCTTTGACCCTGCAAAAGTGCATGGACAAGCAGAAAATGTCACATAGTAGGACACTGAGACTCCCAACCCTCCGCAAACTTTCATTTTTTGTCTACCTCGTTAAAGATCTGCATAGAATACTGCTCAATGAAAGTTCTCCATTAACTATGGAGGCAACATTTTTCTCTTACTTTTCAGAAGTGTAATTGACAACAGAGGAGTCTAATCAGTGGAGACAGAACTTCATTGGCTTCAGTGGGAGTGGACAAGACCCAGAACCACTCAAAAGAAGTTAAGCTTCTTGCAGAATTTGAGCACTAGTGTTCATGTACAGATAAATGAACCAGAGTGCTGAAATGTGTCTGGAAAAAATACCAATTTTCATAAATAATGTCTCTTACAGTATTAAATGTTATTTAAATAAATGTCTGTCAAATGTGTGAAAGATGAATTCTCAAAGAGTAGCAAAGAAAGAGAAAAAAAGATCATGTATGGTCAATGAAGGGTAAATGTGTGCTCATGTACTCAGATGGGCCATATCTTACAGAACTTATATCAATTCATCTCTATTTTACTATCTGTGGAAACATATCCTTTAAGCTTCTATGCCTGCTTCTGCTAGTATAAGAATAGGTCTTGTCAGGGATTCATTGACCTCCTTGTTTCTCAATCTGTAGATGGCAGGATTCATCATGGGAGTAAGGGATGCGTAGAAGAGAAAAAATATTTTGTCTAAGACCTTAGGAGTGTTAGCCGTTGGAAACACAAAGATAGTTATCCCGGTCCAAAAGAAAACTGTAAGCACAATGAGATGAGAAGAGCAGTGGAAAAGGCCTTTCGTCTCCCTGTGTTGGAAGGGCATCTCAGGATGGTGGTGATGATACAAATGCAGGCTGTCAGGGTCAGTAGAAATGGTACACGTGCTCCTGTGGGAGCAATAGTAAATGTCACCAATTGCAGAGTCTGGATGTCTCCACAGGACAGCTTTATCATGGGTGAAAAATGACAAAAGAAATGATCAATTTCTTTGGAATCACAGAACATTAATCAGAACAAGAAATTATTTACTATGGTGCAGCCCAGGAAGCTGCTTATCCAGCATCCTACCACCAGCTGGAAACAAACACTTAAATTCATCAGAGCAGCATAACTGAGTGGAGTGCATATCGCTAAATACTGATCGCAAGACATTGCCATGAGCAGCATTGGTTCTGTAGTTGACAGGATGCCAAACAATGTAATTGCAAAATGCAGGCCTTAACAGAAATGGTTCTGTCCTCTGTCAGAAGACTCATCAGCAGTCTGGGCAGGAGGGTTGAGGTGCGGCAGATCTCCATGAAGTACATGGGGATGTGAAGTTACTGATAGAGTGCAACTAGTGCAATGCTGAGGATGTTCCCAGCCACAGTCACAACATAGCTCATTAAAAACAGCAGGAAGAGAAGGGCTGCAGGTCAAGGACTGTCCCAAATCCTAAGAGGAGGAATTCCAGGATGGTCATTTGATTTCTCCCTTCCGCTTTCTCCATAATATGTATCTAGAAACAGAAACCCATTCAATATTGATGGAGCATATGCAGTCAGGTTTTGCTTTTAGATACACTGGAAGAAACCTGGAGTAAGTGACCTCAAACCACTGCATCTCTCTACTGGAAGAATAAAGTTGTCAATAAACAGGGGAAGACTCAGATCATTAAAAACAACAAAAAGGAATTAGCCTTTAAGCTTCCACGGGACTCCTTGTTTTTGTGGATATAGACTTTTAACACATCTACCCTCCGATACTTGACCTCGGAACAGACAAAAGACTTTTTCCCCTTCCAGATTTTGAAGTATTTTGTTCCTTTATTGGTCTGGTCAGGTGTCAGTTAGGTTATGTGAGCTTCTTAACCCTTTTCAGGTAAAAGAAGAATTAACTCTTAGCTGTATGTTTATACAGTGATTTTGATATATTGTTGCAACTTCTTTTTCTTAATGAGTGGGTATCAAAAGTGAGTTATGGGCACTATAAGGGAGTTATAGTGATGTGCTCTTGACACTGATATTGTCTTGATATCTATTAATACAAACATTTGCACCCATGTGGAAGTATCATACATTTTTATGGAACACGGCACAGGCTCAGATTTCTGTTCAAGCACGATCCATTGTAGAATCTTGTCATAGCTGGTGAAAGACACCGAGTAACATTGGGGTCAAATGCTGACCCAGATTACCTATGGCTCTCTCAAAGTCCTTGAAAATCACCTGGTATTAACAACTGTATCAATTAGTGATAATGGTCTTTCCTACCACTACCTGCCCTCTCTGCTCTTCTCTTGGCAGGCAAAGTAATTGAACAGGTAAAAGGAGAATCAGAGGGATGGACATTGACATGGAAGAGATTTCATGGTCTATCAGTAGTGATTAAGTGCACTGAGACCTGATCATGGAATCAGGACCTCTTTGTTCCATTTTTAGCTCTGACACTGACTTTCTGTTTGACCTGCTTCAAGTCATATCAATTCTCTGGGCCAGAGTGGGCAATCTTGATCATCTAGTCTGACCTCCTGCATAACACAGGCTATAACATCCAGCTGAACTATAATCATGCTTAGAATCACATTCAGTCCCAGATTTTACAAGATATTTAGGTGCCTAAAGATATAGATAGGTACTTAGTGTTTTTATAAAAAGTGCCTAGATGTCTACCTCCCATTAAAATCAAGCCATATAGACATGTTAGAAAAGCCCACCAAGCAGTTATCTGCTTCTTTGAGCATCTAAACATCTTTGAAAATGTGGCCTATGTGCTTAAAAAGTACCTACCAAAATGGGACTCCCACTCTTGTTCAGTGTCTCTAGTTATTCCTGTAATAGAAATCATAAATAAATAGCAATTTTAATACATAAAAACCGCCATGCTGGGTCAGACCAGAAGTCCACCTAGCCCAGTATCCTGTCTTCTGACACTGGCCAATGCCATGTGCTTCAAAGGGAATAAACAGAACAGGTAATCACTGAGTGATCCATCCCGTCGCCCATTCCCAGCTTCTGGCAAACAGAGGCTAGGAACACCATCCCTCCCATACTAGCTAATAACCATGAATGGACCTATCCTCCATGAACTTATCTATTCTTTTTTGAACCCTATTATAGTCTTGGCCTTCACAACATTCTCTGGCAAAGAATTTCCTAGGTTGACTGTGGGTTGTGTGAACAAATATTTCATAAGAAAATAAGAACATAAGAATGGCCCTATTGGGGCACCTCAAACGTCCTTCTAACCCAGTATCTTGTCTAGCCCAGTATGCAGTGGCCAGTGCCAGGTGACTCAGAGGGAATGAACAGTGGAGGTAATCATCAAGTGATCCATCCCTGTTGTTCATTCCCAGCTTCTGGCAAACAGAGGTTAGGGACACCATTCCTGTCCATCCTGGCTAATAGCCATTGATGGAATTATCCTACATGAATTAATCAAGTTCTTTTTTGACCCCTGTTATGGTTGTAGCCTTCACGATATCCTCTGGAAAGGTGTTCCACACGTTGACAGTGTGTTGTGTGAAGAAATATTTACACATGCTGCCTATTAATTTCATTTGGTGACCATTAGTTCTTGTGTTATGAGAAGTAGTAAACAACACTTCCTTAGCTGGGCGAAGGGATAGCTCAGTGGTTTGAGCATTGGCTCGTTAAACCCAGGCTTATGAGTTCACTTCTTAAGGGGCCATTTGGAGAACTGGGGTAAAAATCTAGGAATTGGTCCTGCTTTGAGCAGGGGGTTGGACTAGATGATCTTCTGAGGTCCTTTCTAACCCTAATATTCTATGATCTACTTTCCCTACTCCAGTAATGAGATGATGTAGTGGGACAGTCATGGAGCTGAGAATAACTCAGACCTCTTTTTTGAAAAAATGGCATCACATTACTTATGCTCCAATCATTTGGTACAGAAGCTGATTTAAATGATACGTTACATAATACAGTTAGTAGTTCTGCAATTTCATATCTGAGTGCCTTCTGAACTCTTTTGTGAGTATCATCTGGTCCTAGTGACTTATTACTGTTTAGTTTATCAATTTGTTCCAAAATCTCCTCTAAGGACACCTCCATCTGGGACAGTTCCTCAGATTTGTCACCTAAAAAGAATGGCTCAGGTTGGGGAATCTCCCTGACATCCTCATCCGTGAAGATCGATACAAAGAATTCATTTAGTTTCTCCACAGTGGCCTCATCCTCCTTGAGTGCTACTTTAGCACTGTGTTTTCAGTGGTCCCACTGCTTGTTTAACAGGCTATAAAAAATTGGTCCAGAAGGGTATTAGCTCCCAGTTCCCAACTCTTGTCAGGGACTCCACTAGAGACTTTGCTATGGCTACTGATTTTATTTGCAAGGTTCCCAGATAGTGTGGAGATGGGTAGCGGTACATCACAGATAGATAGATAGATAGATAGATTAGATAGATAGATAGATTCAAATCTTAATTACATTGATATATATATAGATAGATAGATAGATAGATAGATAGATAGATAGATAGATAGATAGATTAGATAGATAGATAGATTCAAATCTTAATTACATTGATATATATATATATATATAGTATCTGTGTAATAATTACATTTTTTCCTGAGGTATGTTTGTCCAGATTTTTACTAGTGTTAATTATACAATGAATACTATCATCAGATGATTATATTTATAAAGGAACAGAGAATGAAATTGCTAACAAAGGAGAAATGTGGACATTTTATTCTTGCTGAATAACTTCCAATTTATCAGCTTACTCAGTGCTGCTTTCACTTTCTTGTTCCTCATGCTGCAGATGATGGGATTCATCCCTGGAGACAACACAGAATTGATAACACCCACCATGAGATCCAGACTTGAGGTTGAGCTGGAGGTGAAAGTTGAGCTGGAGGTGGGCAGAAGTGGAAGTGAAAAGTAACAAGGAGATCACAGTGAGGTGAAGCAGGCAGGTGGAGAAGGCGTTATGCCGGCCCTGCTCAGAAGGGATTCTCAGCACTCTGGTGAAGATCTGAACATATGTCACAGTTATGAAAATGAAGAGGCATGAGACTGTGGCTACACCAAAAATGAGAGCCCCAACTTCACTGAGGTACAAGTTGGAGCAGGCGAGCTTGAGGAGCTGGAGGATGTCACAGAAGAACTGATCTATTGCATTGCCTCCACAGAAGGATATTTCAAACGTGTTCCTGGTGTGCAGGGCAGAGTAGAGAATCGCATTGATCCAGGCACTGGCTGCCATTTGGACACAAGCTCTCCTGTTCATCACCCTCTCATAGTGCAGCAGTTGGCAGATGGAGACGTATTGGTCATATGCCATGACTGTGAGAAGGCAAAATTTGCTGAAGCAAAGAATATGAAAAAAAATAAAAATAAAAATAAAATAAAAAAGATTTGGGCAATGCATCCAGAATAAGAAATCACCCTGGTATTCATGAGGTAATTGGCCATGGATTTGGGGATGGTGACAGAGATGGAGCCACGGTCTAGTATGTACAGATTCACCAGGAAGAAGTATATGGAGGTGTGAAGATGGTGATCCAGGGCTAAAACTGTGATGATGAGAAGATTCCCCAGCAGAGCTGCCAGGTAAATCACCAGGAACACCACAAAGTGCAAAATCTGCGGCTCCTGAACACCAGAGAATCCCAGGAGAAGGAACTGGTCACGGTGGTTTGGCTGGACATTTTCTTCCTCAGCACGTTGTGTGATGGTTGTGGAGGGAATGAAAAGGGTTATGGTCAGGATTACAGCAACAGAGGAAATGGCCCCGTTTCCCCTTTCCCTAATATCTCATTGTATGACTGTCAGAGGTGCCCAGCACTTGTCACTTATAATGACTAAGAGACATTTACTAATAAAGAAAAAATGTTTCCCCAAAAACTCCTTTTATGCCATACCTATTCAAATAAACTCATTTAAAACTGAATAAAAATTAATAAATAATGGGAAAAGAACATCTGAATGGGAAAGAACAGTCATTTCTATTTCAAAAGCCCATACACCAACCTTGTCTCTCACAGGTCAGTGTGTGTGCAAGCTGTGATTTCCTGTATTCTCCCCCAGGGTGGAGGTTGAGCTGGAGGAACATAAGAATGGCCTTGCTGGGTCAGAGCAAAGGTCCATCTAGCCTAGTATCCTGTCTATCAACAGTGGCCAGTGCTAGGTGCCCCAGAGGGAATGAACAGAACAGGGAATCATCAAGTGATCCATCCCCTGTCGCCTAGCTTCTTGCAAACAGAGGCTAGGGACACTGTTCCTACCCACCCTGGCTAATAGCCATTGGCAGACCAATCCTCTATGAATTTATCTAGTTCTTTTTTAACCATGTACAACAGCCCCTGATGCCACATGGAATGTATGTGAGGCTGTGTAGGAAGGTCCTAGAATTCAGTTCTCTACAGGCTGCAGAAGGAGGCGAGCACAGGACTATTGAACCTCAAGGTCAACAAGAGTCTGCATCATGACTGTTTGCTGCTTGAGAAGCACTAGCATCTCCTGCTGCATGTCCCTCTCCTTTTTTCAGCATCTTTCTCCTTTCCACTCTTTCCCTGGCGATGCTGTCTGTGATCCTCCAAGCCCTGTGCTCAGCATTCAAAGCTGCAGAGACTTACAGGGTCTCCTGTGACATGTTATCTTGCATCCTCTTCCTTTTCCTCCTTATCTGGCTGAGCCACTCCACTGGTGTGGATGGAGAGGCCCTCAAGGCCACATTGCCAGCTGCAAAAGGTACAGTGCACAGAGGTATTATTGTGTGAGTGTAATCATGAAATAAATGGAAACTTCGTATACTGAATTCTCTCCCCTTGATCCACACAGGGTTCAAGCACTACATTCTCAGTTCTCCTTAGGATTCATAGACCATGGCAGCAATCTCAGCCAGGGAGAGGATGGCCCTGGGGTGAGGGAAGGAATTGCGGAAATAAGGGGGGATATCTCACAGGCCTCAGTATATGCACTTAAGGCAATTGAACTGAATGCTGGCAGTGTTTTCAACAGGCACTGGGGATTTTAGCACATGTCTCACTTCTGAGAGCAACGGAGGCTAAAAGGGAACAGATCCTGCAGGCATCTGGCTATAGACCAGGGCCATATGCTGCTAGCCTATGTACTTCAATGGTGCCTGCTGAAGTAATCGCTCAGTGTTAGAACATCTAAGGGCCAGATTTTTAATGACATTTAGGTGTCTAGGAGGATTTTCAAAAGCCTTTAGGCACTTAATTCCCACTGACATCAAAGGGTGTTTTGAAGATCCCATTAGGTGCCTAAATACCTTAAAAAACAGACAGTGATTCCTTCTGTGAATCTAGCCCTGGATCTCTGAAATCCCCTATGAGGCTTTGGCAATATCATCCCAGAAAACTAGACTGAGATTCAGAACCACTATTTCTGAGCCCTTCCAGACATTGAGGGCTTTGTAAACAGCATCCATACCCAGAAATGGATTCTACAAACGGCTCTGTCTCTTTAAAATGAGCCAAAAACAGATCACAGGACTGTGGGTCATAGTGGCCTTCAGAAATGGACTGAGATCCTTGTGCAGTTTCTAGAAGACATGTCCCCACCACACAAACATCAACATCATTGGAACTGTATTTGCACCCTTGAGTTCCATCACTATAGAGGTGTCCAGGAGTACAGGGAAAGGAATCCTCCATCATATATAGCAAAGTTCCCTCCAGGACAGAGTAGAAGCACATTTCCAGGGAGTGGTGAGTGAGAGAAAATTGCCCAGCTGCCACCTTCACTTCTATATATACTACTAAAAAATATCCGACTTCAGAACCTTGGGTGAATCATCTGGCCACTTAGGACTAGGGCAATGCAAATAAAATTAGGATACAAGGAGACAAGACAGAAATCTCCGTGCATTAATGCTGGAATATTCAAAGGGATGTAAGGGAGATAGGTGTCTAACTGCCCTTGTGCAGTCAATGGGAGATGGGCACCCAATTCCATGAAGCCACTCTGAATATCTCAGTCACAGCTCAAAGCCTGGAGCAAGAGTTCACTGTATCATTTGTGCCATATTCTGCAGCACTCACAGCCTTGTTTCTGCTCTCATTGCACAGGATGCGGCAGAGTAGGTTACAGGTCTCTTTTCAGGCCCAAGCCCATCCTTGGTACTTCAACATGGAGCTTAGTGGATTTGTGCCCAGGATTAATTTGGCCCATTCTCAGGGGCTTGTTTTCTGCTCTTTCTTCTGCTAATGCCCACTGGGGATAATCACAGCTCTGTGTTCCTCATGGGGGTTTCCTGCGGAATTCCCCACTCAGTCTGATTACTTTGGTTGCTATCTGTATCTGAATCCCTGGGCTGATGATATGTTTCTTGCACATGATGCAGAATCTTAACACTGTGGGAGGGCCTGGGAATAGACTGTGACTCAGCAAGGTGTCTTTAAAGAGCAGGACAGCGCTTGGCCTTAGCCCCCACTGGACATTTGAAAGGACAGGAGGATACAGATCACACCTATTTCCATGTGAATTCTAGAGACATTTTACCACAGGAGGGAACAGGTTGGCTGGGGAGACAAGAGATGAAGCAGCTGCTTTCACCTCTAAGTCCCCTGTTTACACCAATCCCCACTGAACAGTGGCCAAGGGGCTGATCCACAAAAGGATTTAGGTGTCTAAGTCCAAAATTAACATCTTGAAAACCTCTTCTGAGCTGTTGCTTAACCGGGTAGGCACCTACATTTCCTTGCATGAAGTCCCTAATGGTCTCAGACTGTAGTGGTTTGCAGATGGTGACTTATCAGTTGTATAAATCCAAAGTTTGCTCCATTAAGCAACTTTGGAAATCATAGATTTAATGTTTCTGAAGTTCAAGGAAGGCCAGACCTTAGAATGTAACAAGGTAGACACAAGGCCAGGATTACAAAGGGGTTTAGGCACATTACTATTCTAATAGGTTCCCAGTGGTATTTACAAAAGCACCTAAGCAGGTTATGCACCTAACTCCCATTGAAAGTCTATGGGATTTAGACTTTTGGCTTACTTAGGAGTTTTGATAAATCCCACTAGGCACTTGGCTTTATCTGTAGGTTCCTAAATCCCTTTGCGGTTCTAGCCAATAGATTACACAGAAGCTGGACTGCGATCAGGAAACTCTGGGGGAGATTCTAGGGACTGTGCTGTGCTGGAATTAAATTACCCAGGATAATAATGATAGATTTTAGATTTAAAATTGATGAATTCATGAACTTTTGCCTCTGGGCCTCTGCTTCAGAGCTGTGCAGGGCTCCAGGGAATGAGTCCCTCCAGCTCTTGCAAATTAGACGTGGATAAATCACCTTCCTGCAGTGTTGCTTGTCTAATGCCGGTGACGATCAAAGCCGGCTACATACAGCTCATCTGCAGAGCGCAACAGTCAGTTCTGTCTCAAAAGCCATGTTTATTCTACGAGGGCTATAACAGCATAGCTACAGCATGGTAGATGTGCCAGAGAAACTCTGTAGTTTAGCCACAGCCTGCAGTGATGGAAAGAGTGGTTATGTAGGAATATCACCTCCCTGAATTATGGGAGTTGGATCATCACACATATTTTTTCCATTGATTTTGCTCCATCTACACCAGGAGTGAAAGCAGCATAGCTACACCACTCTGGAGTGTGAATGTATAGTCTTGAGTGGTATAACTATGTTGATCTAAGTTTCAAGTTTTGAGCAGGTAAGAGTGAGGGGTTGAAAAGATTCTTAGGCAGTTGTGCCTTTGCCATCAAGACATCACAGTGGTGGGGGAAATTAGATAGATAGATAGATAGATAGACAGATAGATAGATAGATGATATTGACCAAAGAATCCAGGCAGTGGATGACAGAATGCATCGGAATTTGGGAAAAAGTCTACAAATTCCAACACAGTAAGTTTGCTACTTCAGTTAAATATTGTTGGGAATTAATATAGAGGGGAAATTTAAGAACATAAATATGAATTGTAATCTGAACTCTTTTAAGATTTTTACTATCAGTTTAATCAAATGTCTTGTCAGAATTTTTCTCCCTTCTGGAAAATGCTGATTTTTTCTTTGAAAAAGAAAAACCAAAAAAAAATGATTTTTTTAGCCAGTTGTGGACAATCAAACTTTTAAGATGAAAAATATATTTTTAGTAGTAAAACACACATTCTTTAGGTGAAAAAAAGCCAAATTTCCATAAAAAATATCAACAGACAATTTGCAATGAGCCTTAAACTTTAAAGAAATGCTGTGGACATTAATACTGCCTAATTTCAAATGACTTCATTCTATTGCAACCTTGTTTGCATTTCTGTTTCAAAGTGTAACAGCAATAGACTCTGGGTGTTGGTGGGCAGGACTGAATTTAGGATATCTGGAGCTAACTCCACGAGCTAAGGGCCACAAACCCCTTAGCTAAGGCTGTAGAGCAGACTTGTTAAAGTCTAAGATGGTCTCGGTACCACTTTTGTACCCCACATCCAGGAGGACTGTGGGTTACAAAAGCAATAATTACACACAGATAAAACTTGAAAGGGGAAAAAAGGCACAGAAAGGTCAAAGTGACTGGCCCAAGGTCAGAGAGCAGGCCAGTGACAGAGCCAAACATAGAACCTAAGTGTACTGATGGCCAGCAAGCCACACAGCACAGACCTAAATTCACAGAAGTGAACACCACCACCCAGGAGCTACCGATTCTCCAAGACCTTCATGCCATGCTGATGGAAGCACAGCTGGTATTTGGTGCTGTAAATCAGTTTTTAATTGAGCAGCAGGCCATTGACGTGCTGCTGTGGTGAAATCATAACAGACAAGCTGACATTTGGTGTGGGATGAGTCTATGGAGTGTAGCCTCAGAGAGTGGGAATGAGGCTATGTTGGCATATTCTAGTACTTCAGTTTCATGCCCAAGTTGTCAGCTGGCTATTTCTCAGAATAGAGGGACCATTGTTAGCAGTGTTGGGTTTAGGTTGTAATTTGTTCCAGCCCTTATACTACATTCCATCAAGCCAACTCTTGGGCCAGATCCTCCGATGGTGAAAAATGACCCAGCAACACTGGCACAAATGCCAGTTTACACTGGTACGATAATGCACTTGACTAATGGTCTGATGGTCAGGGGAAAGGAGCATTCATCATGCCTGGTCATGGAACTGATGAGTGCAATGCTCCTGTAACAGTCACATCATGAGATATTATTAAAGAATATCTTCAGCAGTTGAATATAGCTATAATGAAACACAGAATAAAATGATGACCATAGTCTTAATTCTTCCCTGCACAGGCAAGACACAATGAACTAAGGAAGAAAATGTCCAACCAAACCACAGTGACCGAGTTCCTTCTCCTGGGATTCTCTGACATTCGAGAGCTGCAGATTTTACATGTTGTGGTGTTTCTGGTGATTTACCTGGCAACCTTAATTGGGAATCTTCTCATCATCATAGCTGTAGCTCTTGACCCCCATCTTCACACCCCCATGTATTTTTTCCTGATTAATATTTCCATCCTAGACCTTGGATCCATCTCTGTCATTGTCCCCAAATCCATGGCCAACTCCTTATTGAACACTAGGTCCATTTCCTATGCTGGATGCGTTGCCCAAGTCTTTCTCTTTGTCTTCTTTGCAGCAACCAATATGACTTTACTCACTGTCATGGCGTATGACCGATACATTGCCATCTGCCAACCACTGGACTATGACAGAGTGATGAACAGGGATGCTTGTTTCCAAATGGCAGCCAGTGCCTGGATTAGTGGTATTATCTACTCTGCCTTGCACACTGGGAACACCTTCAGATTACCATTCTGCCAGTTGAATGTCATCAACCAGTTCTTCTGTGAAATCCCCCAGCTACTCAAGCTCGCTTGCTCTGATTCACACCTCAGTGAAGTTGGCATTCTTGGCTTTAGTGCATGCTTGATATTAAGCTGCTTTGCTTTAATAATTGCGTCATATGTTCACATCTTCATGACAGTGCTGAGAATCCCCTCTGAGCAGGGCCGACGTAAAGCCTTTTCCACCTGTCTCCCTCACCTCACTGTGGTCTCCTTGTTGTTTTGCACTGGCACCTTTGTCTACCTGAAACCCACCTCTAGCTCAGCATCAGGGATGGATCTCATGATGACTGTTCTGTATTCTGTAGTGCCTCCAACAATGAATCCAGTCATCTACAGCCTGAGGAATAAGGAGATCAAAGCTGCCCTGAGGAGGCTGAATGTGTGGACATTATTTACCAAGAACAATATGTTTGTCTTTCTCCCATAACTGTCATTTTATTGTGTTTCATTATAGCTACATTTAACAGATAGAAATATTCTTTCCATGGGAAAATCACCTGCAATGTGTTTATGTAGTGGTTAAAGTACAGACGAATTCCACTGAAGTCAGTGGAGTTACTGTAGAATTAACAGTGTAAATGAGGTCGGAACCTATCTATTAATCCATTTTAAGGATTTATATGGCTACCATTACTCCATCGTCAGAGCACCATACACAGTAAATCAGTAGCTACGACAAAGTCATTAGTCAACTTCATTTACTCTCTGGCTCATCTCTTCCTTTTTTGGGGGGAGGGGTAATATTTATGTTTGGGATAAGGGATGTTTTATTTGCTTGATTGCCTCTGTTTCTTGTTTTGTTTTGCTGGTTGTTTTGTTTTTTGTGAATTGCAGAAAGTGGGGTACGTTTGCTTAGACGCATGTGTCTTTTCCCCTCCTTCTTTATTGTTCTCTCCATGTACTGGGGGTGTCAGTATGTCATGCCTTTCATGGGAGGGGGCTCAACTTTTGATTCCCATGTTGATGAAGAGATGGGAAATAATTTCTGTCTGTGTAGGGATGGCTGAGTTTCTGCTCAAGTGATTATTTTAATGCTGATGGGATTTTAGTCTGTTTATAGTGATGTGTCTGAGCACAGTTTTCTTTGTTTCTGCTGTGCTAAATAAATTATACTTTGGAAAAGACCAGCTGGTCACTTAACTTACGACTGGTCACAGCTCTGTGGGAAGAACTGCAGGACCCAAACCCAATCAGACCAGCTGAGAAATCATGGTTGGTGCACTTGGTGCTGTAGCTTGAGTCTCAGTATAAAAGTAGGAGAATTACAAGTTTCCACCTTATGAAATGTGTAGGCATGAAGCACAAATCAGAAGATGTGCATTCAGAAAGACCAGAGAATCACAGAATCATAGGATTGTAGGACTGGAAGGAACCAAAAGAGGTCTTCTAGTCCAGTCCCCTGCACTCAAAGCAAGACTCAGTACTATTTAGACCATCCCTGACAGGTGATAGATGCAACTAGGCCTGTAACCATAACAACTAGGATTTAGACATTTACTTTAAAGGGATCTGGATTTGGCCAAGGGTGTTTTATCCCACAAGGATCCAAAGGTGACAAAATGTGCCCTGGATCACAGAAGCTGGCTGCTTATTGTTACTGTTATTATTACTATCATATTTGTGCATATAATGTAAGTGAGATTAAAGGAGAGTGTGATAGATAGATAGATAGATAGATAGATAGATAGATAGATAGATAGATAGATAGATAGATAGATGATCCATTTAAATTACTGTGCTTCAGCTTCTTTCCTGACTACCAAATACTGAGATCATGATTTTCTTAAAAGGATTAATGTCACCTTTATTCACCACAATTTCTGTGACCATTTCATGCACCAGTGCTCATTTACAGTCAGGTCTTGATTACTATTAAGTGTTTGAACTTTTAGCTGTTTCATCTGGTCACATTTTAACATGATCTGATTCTCTTTCCTGACCAGATACGTTGACAAATTATAATCCAAATTCTGGAAAATGGAAAGGCAGATTGTCAGTTGGTGTAAACTATAGAATCATAGAATATCAGAGTTGGAAGGGACCTCAGGAGGTCATCTAGTCAAACTACCTGCTCAAAGCAGGACCAATCCCCAACTAAATTATCCCAGCCAGGGCTTTGTCAAGCCTGACCTTAAAAACCTCTAAGGAAGGAGATTTCACCACCTCCCTAGGTAACCCATCCCAGTGCTTCATCACCCTCTTAGTGAAAAAGTTTTTCGTAATATCCAACCTAAACTTCCCCCACTGCAACTTGAGACCATTACTCCTTGTTCTGTCATCTGCTACCACTGAGAACAATATAGATCCATCCTTTTTGGAACCTCCATTCAGGTAGCTGAAAGCAGCTATCAAATCCCCCCTCATTCTTCTCTTCTGCAGACTAAAGAGTACCAGTTCCCTCAGCCTCTCCTCATAAAACATGTGCTCCAGCCCCATAATTACTTTTTATTGCCCTCTGCTGGACTCTTTCCATTTTCTCTACATACTTCTTTTAGTGTGGGGCCCTAAACTGGACACAGTACTCCAGATGAGGCCTCACAAATGCTGAAGAGAGGGGATGATCACATCCCACGATCTGCTGGCAATGCCCCTACTTATACAGCCCAAAATGTTGTTAGCCTTTTTGTCTGAACACACAGTGATTATGAAGTTAAAACTCATCTCCTTTAAATATTCTGATCTAAAGGCACTGATCTAGAAAAAGCAAGTTGTTGACTTTAAATGTGTGGGAAGTCCCATTGCAGGCTTAAGATAAATTTATGAATGAGTGCTTTTCTGGATTTGGGCATATGAATAAAACTGTCAACTGGGTCTGTGGTAATTAGACATGAAACTCCTGTAGACTTCCACTGGGTGTTCAATACCCAACTTCCTTGGGCCTGTTGATGAATCCCATCCCAGTTCCTTCACATTCTCTGCTTCCTTGAACATTCATGTCTGCATTGGTAGAATATTCATGGAATGTAACCAAAAAGAGGCCATGACCTCACCTCAGTCAAAACTATTTTAAAAGTAACATTACTATGCACACATATATGGACTGTTGTATTCATTCAGTTCTTCAGATGAAAGTGGGTAGAAGCTCACTCAAGCATCCAGGAGACATAAATCAAGATGCAGCTTTTGTATACTTCTGTGCTATAATATATATTTCAGTAAATACTAATGTCCATTCATTGCCTACCAGGGCTAATTCCTGACTACACAAGAGTAACATCTCCCAAAGCTAGGCCTTATTTTAACATCATGTTACAAAGTTTATGCTCTCATCTAATAATTTACACCAGTGTAACCGGAATCTGCTGAGACAGGTGATCCAACAGCCGATGGCTCATTGACAGTGGAATTCTCTTCTTGTGCTACATCCCAATTCTTCTGACTTTAATGATGTGCTGTATGTCCCATGTATTTTTCCTAGCTTAGGAGAGGCCTAAAGACATGGACTTAGGCTTCCAAACTAACTTACCGCTTTATAAAAAGAGAGAAGTTAGTACTTTTTGATGGTTTCATGGTGGCCTTCAGAAATGGACTGGGGATCCTTGTCCAGTCCCTGCCACACAAATATCAACATCACTGGAATTATATTTGCACCACTGTGTTCTGTTACTATAGAGATGTCCAAGTACGGAGAAGGGAATCCTCTGTCATATCTGGAAAGAGTCCCTCCAGGGCAGAGTAGAAGCACATTTCTAGGGACTGCAGAGTGGCTGAAAACTGCTCAGCTGCCTTCTGGGCTTCTAAATATACTACAGAAAAATGTCAGACTTCAGACCCTTAGGCTAATCATCTGGCCACTCAGGGTGAGGGCAATGCAAAGACAAGTAGAATACAATGGGACAAGACAGAAATCTCTGTTCATTAAGGCTGGTGTATTCAAAGGGGTATAAGATGTTTAATTCTCATTGACCAGTGAATATGAGTTGGGCACCTAATTCCATGAAGCCACTCTGGATATCCCAGTCACGGCTCACAGCTTAGAGTAAGACCTCACTGAATCATTTGTGCCACATTCTGCAGCCCCTTGTTTCTGCTCTAATTGCTCAGGATGCTGCTCAGAATGCTCAGGTCCAGCCACAGGACCAAGATCATTCCTGGTGCCTCTCCAATGAAATCAGCAGATTTGTACCCAAGATACATTGGGCCCATGCTGTTGAGCTGTTTTCTACTCACTCCCCTGCTAATGCCCACTGAGGACAACCACGGCTCTGTGTCCCTGATGGTGGGAGGCAGCCTCCTTCATATTTGTTAGCTCTGGAGTTAAAGCATTTACCCAGGAGGTGGGAGACTCAAATTCAATATCTTACGCAGCCTGGTGAAAGGCATTTGAACAATGGCTCTCCCCTCCAAGGAACTGTGATGTTATCTGATTAAAATACAACCATGTAAATCATTGTATGCTACAAATCTTATACAAAGTGTGTCAAGTAAGGTGTCAATAGAAACACTATGATTTGCTGAATATGATTATGCGATTGGTATGCATGTCTCATTTTTGCATCTGAAGTTATGAGCTTTAGCTCTATTCCTGTATTTCAAATGTTTGCTTCTGGGTAGCACCCACAAGGTGTTTAGCGAGCACATTGTGAATGAACTTTCCAAGTGAATGGCCCATTAAAGAACACTTAACTCCCAATGGAAGATGGCTACCTACACTTAATGGACTTTTCTGTTATGACTAAGTGAAATCGTGCATGGACATGAAAGTCCATGTGACTTCAAACACCATCTTGTTACCTGTAATTTTCCACAGTGAGAACAATGGGTTTCCCTTCACTTGAGCGAAGCTGTAAAAGGTGCTGGAAACATCTCCATTTTGCCTTTTTCCTGCTCTAACCTCTGGACTATGAACGTATACTGAGAGCATTCTAACCAAGGGACAGAGGACCGAAGAATCCAGAGACTTAGCAAACCATCACTGCTGCAGGCCTGAACCAAGAACTTTGCCATTACTGTATGTGAATGATTCCTTTAACCAGTTTTAACTCTCATCTTTCTTTCTTTCTTACTCAGCCATTACATTATTTTTTCTCTTGCTGCAGACAGCACTAATTTAAAAGGCTCACTGAGCTGCAGATGCAATGCAACATGGCATTTAAAAATATTTAATTCACATTGGCTGTGGAGCAGGTGTAAATTGGCTGTAGCTCCTATGGACCCTATGGGCCCTGCTGACAGCTCAACAGAGTTGTGTTAATTTCCCACTTCATTTTAAGTGGTCTCCTATATGTATGATCCCACTCTGCGTAACAATTAGGGCTGTTGATTAATCACAATTAACTCGTGATTAACTCAAAAAAATTAATCACAATTAAAAATTAATCATGATTAATCACAGTTTTAATCGGACTGTTAAACAATAGAATACCAACTGAAATGTATTAAATATTTTTGAATATTTTTCTGTTTTCAAATATATTGATTTCACTTACAACACACAATACAAAGTGTACAGGGCTCACTTTATATTCTTATCTTTATTACAAATATTTGCACTGTAAAAATTACAAACAAAAGAAGTGTTTTTTCAGTCCACCTCATACAAGTACTATAGTGCAATCTCTTTATCACGAAAGTGCAACTTACAAATGTTGATTTTTTTGTTACATAACTTCATTCAAAAAGAAAACAGTACAAAAATTTGGAGCCTACAAGTCCACTAAATCCTACATCTCATTCAGCCAATCACTAAGACAAACAAGTTTGTTCACATTTGCTGGAGATAACACTTCCCTCTTCTTGTTTACAATATCATCTGAAAGTGAGAACAGGAGTTCACATGGCAGTTTTGTAGCCAGCATTGCAAGGCATCTGCATTCCAGATATTCTAAACATTCATGTCCCATGACGCTTCAGCCACCATTCCGTGCTGACACGCTTCCGTGCTGATGATGGGTACTGCCCAATAATGATCCAAAACAGTGCAGAGTGACATTTTCATCATCTGAGTTAGATGACACCAGCAGAAGGTTGATTTTCTTTTTTGGTAGCTTGGGTTCTGTAGTTTCTTCATCGAAGTGTTACTCTTTAAGACTTCTGAAAGCATGCTCTCTTCTAGTTCTCAGGTTATGAATGGCATCGGCCATAGGTTAGGTGCAGCCAGCTGGGCAGCCTCATCTGCCCTGAGGGCCTCAGCAAAAGTCACACATCCAATCCCAAACACCTAGGCATTGGTGCAGTATACAGGGAAGCTGAGGTACACACAGTATTAGTACAGAACAGTAAGACTCACATGCAACATAACAAGGGGAAAAGCCCACTTAGTCACACAACTTTTTCAACCTTTTAAAAGGGTATGATATATTTTGTACAAAGTATGCCTTGTGAGGTATCATTTGAAAGCTCATAGAATCATAAAACTGGAAGGGACCCCAAGAGCTAATCTAGTCCAGTCCCCTGCACTCATGGCAGGACTAAGGATTATCTAGACCATCACTGACAGGTGTTTGTCTAACCTGCTCTTAAAAATCTCCAATGATGGAGATGCCCCAACTTCCCTAGGCAATTTATTCCACCCTGAGAGTTAGGAAGTTTTTCCTAATGTCCAACCTAAACATCCCTTGCTGCAATTTAAGCCCATTGCTTCTTGTCCTATCCTCAGAGGTTATGAAAAACAATTTTTCTTCCTTTTCTTTGAAACAATCTTTTACATACTTGAAAACTGTTATCATGTCCCCTCTCAGTCTTCTCTTTTCCAAACTAAACAAACACACTTTTTTTCCATTTTCCCTCATAGCTCATGTTTTCTAGACCTTTAATCATTTTTGCCACTCTTGTCTGGACTGTCTCCAATTTGCTCACATTCCTCCTGAAATGTGGTGCTCAAAACTGGACACAGTACTCTAACTGAGGCCTAATCAGCGTGAAATAGAGTGGAAGAATTACATACCCATTATCATACCCATACCAGTCCCCAACCTCTCTCAATTCACTGGGTTTTGGAACTCATGTCCCTTGTCTAGCGAGTGCTGCTTAGCTGATGGTGAGGTCCTCTGTCATAAAACAGGTTCATAGTCCCTCATTCATATAATCAGGGTAAGAGCACTTTATTCCTCCTGCCTCAATAACAAAGAAATTGAGGATCCCACAGCTGTCAAAGTGACCATTTTAGGCTGCCGTAAGCTATGCTAGGAGGGGTGGGTGTTCCTATGCAAACAAGATCAGCCCCTGAAATTCTTTTCCACACTCGCCATAATTCACCACCAGATGTCAGGGTAGAGCTCATCTTGACTTTGCTTACACAAAGAAAACCTGATTTTTTTTCTTTAGAAAAAAACAGAAATTTCAGTGAGAACTGATTTTTTGAAGAAATTTTCAAGGGGAAATATCAGATGAGTTTGCAAAATGAAAAGTTAAAAACAAAGGAATTGGAAAGTGTCAAGGAAAAAGCCAACATTTTTGAGTGAAACATTTAGTCAATAATTATCTTATTCGTGACATTTCAAAAGGTCAGTACTTTTGGCATTTTTGTTGTGTTGAAAATAAGATGACAGTGAAATAATAGAAAGAAGCCCATTTGTGTGTTCTTGTTATGAGCAGAGGTGTGAGCGTGTGTGTGTGTGTGCATGCCCGTGTGCATGTGTAAAAGACTAGCTCTAGGCCTGGTAAGAAACAGGGAGAGACAAGAGCAAAAGGAAGAAAGCAAAGCAGCAATCTGTAAGTACAGTGTGAACCTGGGAAGAGCCTACAAGGAGGTTCTGGGCTTGCAGATGAACTAAGCTTGGATCTGTAAACTAAGAAACTACTCCTTTTGTCTTTGGTTCCTCCTCCTACAGAGAACAAGAATTTGTACATCCCTTGTAAATAAACAAGATTGCATCACAGGAAGTACCAGATTTTATCGTCATTTTCTACCTCCAGCTGGAATGAGTTGCGAGGCCCCAAACTCTGGCTATCCACTTGTATCAAAAAGGGGCAACATATCCAAACTCATGTTATTGGGATCAACACAGGGGTAAACAGGTGAAATCTAATGGTTTGTGATATACAGGTCAGACCATGTGATCTCTTGGTCCATTTTGGGCTTATACTCTAGGAATCTATGGCTTTATAGATCTGCTCTCCACTATGTTGGCATCTGATTCTAACAGATTTTAGCACATTGATTATTTCCCCCTAAAAGGTTGGACCGACACAAAAAGGAAATAACCATGGTGACATAATGACACTTGAGAAGCGTAATTTGACATTGATAAGAGGAAGCCATTTCCCCTTCTGGATTAACACCCACCAAAAAATAACCCAGATATTCATCCAGGGTCATAAAATGCAATATATAAAGTACAGGAGGAAAAAGACATAGAACCATCAGCCAGCTACTCTGTATTAATGAATTTATGGAAATTAATACCCTCAAAGAACACACAAGAAACATGAATATGCAATTGTTTGCTTAATTGAGATTAAAAGCTTTATAATACAATGTAGAAAGCCCAAGTTTTAGAAGAATGTTAGCATTGATGGACCCACTAATTAATGAAAATGACACCTCTAAGGGTCTGCTTCTCATTGGTTGGCCAAGCCTATGAAGGTTTCACAATCAACTCGACAGCATTTTTCTGTCTGTCTGTCTATATACTCTGAAAACTTTTAAATAGCACATCTGATCAGTTCCAAAATTTCAGGGACTGTTTTAGGAATCAAAGGCAGACTTAGAACCACTGCTATGGGGAAAGAATGGAAGCCCTAGTATTGGAGGAGGGCAGGATGAGGGGCACGAAGAACTTCTGGTGAAGGGGAGATTGGTGGAGCTCCAGGGAGGAAGGCTAAAACCACATCTATTTGTGTAACTATTCACACAAATTATTACCAAATACTTCATCTACGGTAATTCATTCTACTTAAGCTCAGAAAAATACATAAGAAATGTAGTCATAAGGGCTAGAGAAAATATGGAGGTATAGTGATGCCCTAAGGTTATCAGATAGAAATATTACAACATGTTAGGAGAAAATAAATAGATCCTTCAAGATTACTAAAGTTAGGCCACCTTTCGATCCCATAGCTATAGTACAAAGTTGGTTATTGACTCCGGGAAGGACCGATTCACTATTATTGCTAGTAGTCAGATCTGTGAGAGCTCATGTTTGGAGAAGGACAGATCCACCATCATTAGTAGCATGGAGAAATAAAGTATAGGAAATCCTTCCAGTGGAGAAAATGGCAGAGATCCCTAGCTCAGGGTCAAGTAGAATGCATAAGGAATTAATACCATGTTTGGCAGCTGAACATCACGAATAAAAACTTCATGTTAAGAGGCTCACCAGTGCAATTTTTCCCCATGTCACATACAGGAATTATGAATGAAAACATTTAATATGATGGGAAGTTCATGCAAGATAATTATTACAAAATGGAAAAAAAGCTCATACAAGATAAATTCCATCTTTATAATTTCCTCTGTGAGAAAAAGATTCTTCTCATCAGTTTCCTGATGGCTTTTTTCATCTCGGCATTTTTCAGAGTGTAGATCATTGCATTCATCATTGGGGTGATTAGGGTGAAAAAGACTGAGGCCAACTTGTCCATGGGGAATTTCCGGAAGGGCCGAGCGTAGATGAAGGTGGAAGGTATGAATTGTAAACACACAACTGTGATCTGGGTTCCACAGGTGGACAGAGCTTTGCGCTTCCCATCTGTGACGTGTTTCTTTATCTTGACTAAGATTATGGTGTATGAAATGAGCAGGTTGATGAACATTACTATGATGAGCATCCCACTTTTGGAGACCAGCAGCAACTCAACAGCAAGTAGGTGTCAGTGCAGGCCAGTTTGATGACTTGTGGGACATCACAGTAGAAATTATCCAGGATGTTTGGACCACAAAATGGCAACTGGAGGACCAGTGCGATCTGAACAATTGAGTGAGCCAATCCACCCATCCATGCCCCTGCCATCAGGCCCACACACGCACCCTGGTTTATGATATTCAAGTAACGCAATGGTTTATAGATAGCTACATACCAATCAACTGCCATCAACACAAGAACAAAAATTGCAGCACCAGCGAAGAAGTGGAAGAAGAATATCTGGAGGATGCACTCATTGAATGAGATGACTCTGTGCTGGGAGAGGAGACCCAACAGCAATTTGGGAGCAGTGACTGATGAGTCACTGACACCTAGGAAAGCCAAGTTGGCCAGCAGGAAGTACATGGAGGTGTGCAGCTGGTGCTCAGTTATCACTGTGATGATGATGGTAACGTTTCCCACCCAGGTTGTAAGGTACGCTATGAAGAAGATGATGAAGAGGCATTGTTGAATCTCAGGACTCTGGGTGAGTCCCAAAAGGACAAATTCTGTAACTGTGGAGCTGAGGTTCTGCTGTTCCATTTACTAGCCTCAAAACGTGCCTACAGAGGCAACTGTAATGATTAATATGAAGAAGTTCTTATTACTCCCTCCTTAAATTACTAATGTTAAGTAAGTGTTAACTCCTCTCAACTGAATTTGGTTGAGGAATTTTCTTAGCTCACTAAATTCAGTCAGCCTCAATGGAGGGCAACCCTGCTTCAGCAGACCCTAGGAGCTACACCAGCAGTTATCCTCAGTTCTGAGGTAATTGGGAGTGAAGGAGAGCAACCTGCAATTCAAGCTCATGTCTAACTGCTGTCTCCGTTTACCTGCCTGCAGTTCTGATGCTGCACATCTCCTGAGGCCTAGAGGGTCAGGGTTGAGTTGAATGTGGGTTTCAGAGAGTGCTTTTAAGTTGGACTTCTCAGAGTCCAATGGTTCTCAAAATGCAGATCACAAAGAAGTGTCAGGAGATCACGATGACCAAAATGCCCTTCCTATATTCACAAGCGGCAGGGAAGTCCCAAGTAGCTCCTGGTCTAGACTGAAGAGGAATTGGCTTGAAAATGTTGAGAACCACTGATTTATGGGATTCACATACCCAACCTGTGGCCTTGATATGAGAGGTACTGAGCATCTGTAGCCCACATTAACAAAACAATGGTAGTTGTCCCCTTCTAGAGGCTACAAGAAGAGAAGGAATTAAATCTTATTCTCTTTAGCAGAAATTGCATGCGTTCCCCACATCTGAAATAAATATAGTTACTGTAATGAGATGTCCATGGATTTTGGTGCTTAATTTTAAATATCTCTATTTAAAAGCTGTGAACACTAAAATATTTCCATGAATGAATCGAGATATAAATATTGAACACTACTGTGGGGTTATGGATGCTCAACTCCCATTAACATTTTCAAAAATCTGTAGAAGTAGTTGGCAAAAAAATGTTCCCAATAATGTTCCCAAGAAATTGTCAGTATTTCTAATTTTTCGTGGTTAAATTTCTAAAGCAAGAAAATGAAAATGTTCACATCATTGGTAATCAAATCCCATTTTTCATTTAATTTGTAAATAAGGATTTGTTTTTATTTAATTTCAGATTGAAATTTAACTTTTAACTTTAATTCTTTTTTATTGGTGGGGAGTCAAACATATTTGAAATCTGTTGTTATGAAGAATACTATCAGTCACTCACACTCACTCATGCCCGTCACCCCAACCGGGGTATGGGCCGCCAACAACAGATCTCCAGAGTCCTCTATCCTGGGCTATTCGTTCTAACTGATTCCAGGTATAGTCCATTTTTTTGCTATCAGCCTGAAGGTCACGTCGCCAGGTGTACCTGGCTCTTTATATCTAAAGACCTCAAAGTACTTTACAAAGGAGGTTGGTATCATTATACCCTTTCAACAAATGCAGAACCGAGGCACAGGCAGGTGAAGTGAGTTGTACAAGGTCCCCCAGACAGACATTGAAAAAGCCAGGAAAAGAACAGAGACCTCTGCAGTCCTGGTTCCATGCTCACTCCACTAGGCCATGATACTTTCAGTCTCTCACCATTCCCCCATTGTATCTCTTTTTTTCATTACTTCAAGATTTTCCTCTCCAAACATTGGGTTTTGAGGAAAGAGTATATTTCTACAGGAAATAGATTTTGCCAAAGAATGTCAGCCAGCCTGAAATGTCTCCTCCTTTATGGATAGGGCCATGTTACTATGTGAACATAGGAACGGCCACACTGGATCAGACAAAAAGTCCATTTAGCCCAGTGTCCTGTCTTCTGACAGTGGCCAATGCCAGGTGCCCCAGAGGGAATGAACAGAAGAAGTAATCATCAAGTGATCCACATGTGCTGTAGGTGTGATGACTCTGTGAGTAAAATACTGGCCTCAGACTTTGGAGATTTGAGTTAAGGTTTTGCCCTGCCATGGATACCTTCTGGGACTCTGGGTAACTCACATCTGCACTCGGTCTATGATTTTCAAGGAGTAAGAGAGTTAGGCACAGGGAATCTCATTCAGGTTTTATCCACAGATCAGGGCACTTCCCTGGGTTTTTTCCAGTTTTCACACCCTGATCCAAAGATAAAACCTTTCAGATCAGAGCAGCACTGACCCCGCCATAGGAAACGCCTGGTCAGACAGAGCTAGTCATATAATTTTGGGTGATAAAGGATCGATGGATTGTTCTCCTTCTAATTCACTTAGGTTCCTCTAAGATCCAAGCCAGTATATGAGCTCACCAGTACCCACTTCCTCTCTGCAGTAACAATGCCTAATGCTAGTACCACACTGTAGATCTTATACAACACGAATCATTACCTCACTCAACCTCTGTGCTGTTGATCTCAGAACAGACCTCCTCCAAACAATTGAGGATGATCTGGAGAAGTCACATCTCACAGCTGAACCTTGCTCTTCTTACTGGCTGGAGCAGGGAACCTGGTTCCAAACAGGAGAGAGTGGTGGAAATCTACCCCTTATATCCCATCTGAGCCATGCACCAAGACTGGTGCTAGAATCAAAGACTCCCTGAAATCCCCCTGAGCTTTTTACTGAGCCAGATCAAGAGAGTTGCTGCTTCGGAGATTTGAGAATTCAAACTCAAGTGAAATGATTAATAAGTTCCTGGAGTTTTTCATTTTGGTTATGTTTCTTTTTAGCCACTCAAACTGAACAAGTTTTGGAAATTGACAAAATGGATTGAGCCTGAGACAAAGAGGCTCTATGGAGCACAGTGGCTGCTTATGTTGACCGAGCTGTCAAAGTCTTTTCACTTCAATTTGGTTCCCACCAACATAAGTGCCCTGCCACACTGATTTAACAACACCACCTCCCTGAGTGTCATAGAGTCATGGGCAATGTAATTGATGCATTGTAGACACTGAAACATCAACTGTTATTGGTGTCCTGGAGTTGTCCCACAACGCCCACCACTGACCATTCTAGTCACCATTGTGAATTCAGCTGCCCAGGGTTCAGGTGGACAGGAAGCCCCTACTCCCCTTTAAAGCCCTGGAAATTTTTGAAATTATTTTTTGCCTGATAAGGAGAGCCCACCTAGCAGCTCTCCTTTGTTCTGTATAACTGCCCTGTTGACTATACCAGCTACATGTTCCAAACGCATTCCTGCCTGTAGTATGCAGAAGATATTGGATTTCTTGGGCCTGTGGGGAGAAAAGGCTGTGTAAACACAACTCGGATTCAGACATAGAAATGTGAACATCTACAAAGCCTCCCTCAGTCAGGAGCGGCGCCAGGGTGTCTGGTGCCCTAGGCAGAATTCAGGGGAAGGCATTTTGTGCGCTCCCCACAGGGTGCGAGGGAGCTTCCGGTTCCACTCTCATTGCGCCGCCGAACAAGGACCCTCTGCCAAAATGCCACAGGCGACAGAGGCAGTCATTTAGCTGCTCAATTGCCTGCCACTGTTTTCCGCGGCACTTTGGCAGAAGGTCCTTCTTCGGCGGCACAACCGAAGCGGAACCGGAAGCTCCCGTACACCCTGTGGGGAGCTCACAAAATGCTGCCCCCTGAATCCTGCCACCCTAGGGACCACCCAGGGTCGCCTAATGGAAGAGTCAGCCCTGCCTCAGTCATCTAACTCTGGGTTGAGCTCTTTTATAACCCTTGTATCTGGCTGTTCAAATTCAGCAGACAGCCACGCCACCTCCACCCCAATGGAAACTTCTCCCCCTTCTCTTCACAGATGTTATGAAGGACACAGGAGGCAGCTATAACCAGTGGGATATTTTTCTCACTGAGTTCCAATCTTGTAAAGTATCAGAGGGGTAGCCATATTAGTCTGGATCTGTAAAAAGCAACAGAGTCCTGTGACACCTTATAGACTAACAGATGTATTGGAGCATAAGTTTTCATGGGTGAAGTGGGTATTCACCCATGAAAGCTTATGCTCCAATACATCTGTTTGTCTATAAGGTGCCACAGGACTATTTGTCACTTTTTACCAATCTTGTAAGTAAATAACATCAGTGTCCCTTCAGATGACCAAGGGCCCATTCATCTTTCATTCTATGTCTGTAGCTGAAGCAGTTCTTGGTGCTGTTAAGGTGGCTGGTGTATGGCTTCATGAGCCATGGAAGCAAGGGGTTGCCCAGGATGACTATTGGCATTTCAACATTCCCCATGGCAATCAGTTGCTCAGGTTAGAAAGTCTCTGCTTGCACCTTTTTGAACGGGCCTGTGTTCTTAAATATGTGAGCATCATGCACCTTCTCTGACTAGCCAACACTGATGTTGGTGAAGCATCCCTGATGACCCATCAGCACTTGCATAGACATAGAAAAGTAACCCTTTCTGTTGATGTACTCTGTGGCAGGGTCGTCTGATGCTAAAATAGGGACACATGTGCCATCTATGGACCCACAGCAGTTTGGGAATTTCTGCAAATTCATCTACTATGTCTTGCACATTGCCTAGAGTCACAGTCCTGCATAGCATGAGTCAATTAATGGCCCTGTACAGTTGCATGACAGCGGACCCTGAAATCGATTTTCTGACTCCAAAATGATTCCTGATTGACTTGTGTTGCATGTTTCCACAGTGCAATCACCATTCACTTCTCCGGTCAGTACGGCTTCATTTTGGTATCCTTGTGCTGAAGGGCTGAGGCGAGTTTGGTACACAGATGTGGAATATGGTCTTGCATATCCAAAAGCTCTGCAGCCACTGCTCATCTTCACAAACCTGCCTGACATTGATCCCACCAGTCAATGCTTGTTTCTCAAGCCCAGAAGCACTGCTCTACAATCTCCAGCTGCTCCGTGAACTCCAACAGCAACCTTGAATTGTTTCTTTCTAAGTCCCACAGCAAGCTAGCCCCTAAGGAATCATTATGTTCTCCATGGGTCATCTGGCAGCTCCACAAATACTGAAGGATCAGGTGCCCTGAACTCGCGATCCTCATAACAATAGTGCAGATCTGTGCAGTCTCCATGCTTCTGTCAGAGATGGTGGACAGTGAGGAAGAATATGCGCATTTATGGGACTTTGAAAAGAAGGTGTAAAATATTATGGGCTGCAGATGAAATTATGGGACGGAGAACATTGCATTATGGGAAGCTGACACTATGCTCCCAGTCATCCCGCAAAACTTGTTTCAGCTTCACCAGGCACTGCCAGAACTTCCCAAAAGATCCTGTGCTGGAAGGCAATGAGTTGCATGCTGGGATACCTACCCACGATGTACTGCTCTCTGAATTATTACAAGTGCTTCTGGTGAGGATGCGCACCACTGACACAAGAGTGTAGTGTGCACATGCACAAGTGATTTAATAGCTGTGGTGGTTGTGTGCCTATGTAACTTACATTGACATAAATGTATAGTGTAGTCATAGCCTTAGAAACATTGTCCTTTAGACAGCAAGGCTAGAAGAAGGATGAAAGGAAAGGACTCCTCTGCACACCCATCTGCAGCACTGGGGGCTCTGAGAGGTATGACAGGGCCAGTTCATCTGAATAGGATGGTATCTACTGAATGAGAACACCCTGTGGAGATGATACAGCCTGGGACAGCAGCTTTAAGATGTGGAAACAGCTCCATTCATCTCAGTGGCTGTTCGCCGCCGCCTCCTGAGTGTTTCAGAGTCTCTGATAGGTAGGAAGTTTCCCTGTTCTCAGCTCCCCACCCAAAAGGACAGGACCTCTCCAGATCCTGGCCACATAGGGAATAGGGAGAGGGCCTCAGCCCACCTTAGAGGGGCAAGAACCTCCCCTCCCAGGTATGGACACAGACCCAGGAAGGGAGAATGCTGGACTGATGGTTGCCCTGGCTGCTATTCTCACCTAGTCCTCCTGACACTCACCTCCTCCTCCCCCTGCCCAGTGTCACACTCCTCCATTCTCCAAATCCCCATGCCTCCTTCACGAGACCTCCCAATCTCTCTCCTATCTTTCGTCTCCATTTAGATTCATAGATTATAGGGTCAGAAGGGACATTTGTCGCCCTCCTCATAAACCCCACCCCTCACTGTAGTCCAAACCTCTTTCTGCTAGTTCCCCCACTCCTCTGTCCTCCAATTACCATTCCCCTTCCAGAAAAGAATTGCATGTCTATTTTTTTACATCCAAAGAATGTGATTACAGTCCCCAAAATGAAACAGCCACCCAGAACTCAAAAATTCACAGCCAGCAATCTCAGTGAGGTCTGTGATTCCTCCAGTCATTAGTAACTCTCAGTTTAACAGTACGAGGCAGCAGAACAAAACCATTTTGGGTGGGGTGTAACTTGTCAACCCCACGGTCACATGACCCAAATCTGGAACATTAACAGGACCTTGTGCCTCAATGACACACTGAATTTCAGATCAAACCATCTAACCATTTGAATTTTCGGAGCACTTAAAAGAGTTGCGGTTTAAAATATTTCAAATGGGCCTCATGGAAACCATCTATCTGTGTTTCTGTATTGGCGTCTACACACTGTAAAAGAGAATAACTTCTTAAACACGAATCTCAGTTTGGGTTCCTTAAAGATTTAGTAGGTGCCATGCGTTATCCCATGTTAAAAGTTGGCAGACAGAGACCATTTTGACCTTCAACACATCAAAAATTTGATCCCCAGGTATGTGAAAAAATAAATAAATAAAATAAAATAAGGCCATTTTCTTAGGACTTATATATCCAGTACCTCTGGCTCAACTGACCCCAAATTTGGGTTGCTAACTTACCTTGCACTGTCCAGAGGAACACCATATTTAGTAAGAATGTAACTAAACTGCTGCCCCACTACAGCATTTTGTTAATGGCTGGGTACACATATCTCAGATTTCTGTCTATTAACCATGATCTTGGAATCTTCCATGAGGTTTAATATGGGCTAGTGCTGTTAAGAAATAAGAATCACAGATGAAAAGATAGACAACATTAGGCATTACAGGAAAGATATTTAGCTCATGTAAATTACCATGACTCCATAGCACTAAACTAATTCATCCCATCTTTGGAAATGGCAAAATTGACTATATGGGGTTATGTCTGGTTTACAGCAGCTGGGAATCTGGCCCCATTGATTTCAGTGGAACTGCAACAATTTACAAAAGGGAGAGAACTGACCCATTTAATCCAGTGGAACTATGGATGTTTTATACCAGCTGGAGGTATGGACCCATTGACTCCAATGGAGCTACACTGGTTAACACACAGCTTCTGGTCCTTTATAGATATTCAATCTCTCTGAGATAACTACAACCCATATGAATTAAATGTTTTTAAAATGTCATGAACCATTGCACCTGCAGCCTAATGGTGTTTTGTTTTAGTGTTATCTGAGTAAAGGGAAAAATAGTAATTGCTGAGAAAGAAAGAAAGAAAGAAAGAAAGAAAGAAAGAAAGAAAGAAAGAAAGAAAGAAAGAAAGAAAGAAAGAAAGATCGGGCCATTCATCCCAGTAGCAGTTGAAAATCAGATACAAAAAATCTCTGCAACACTGAATTCCTCCAACTTTCTGACTCAGTGGGACTGAATCACTGCACAGCCATTAACAGTTCCACTCTCGTAATTAATCCCATGTACAAAAAGCCATGGAAGGACAGATGAGTTAAAAACTTTTGACTCATCTTTGGTTCAGAATGACAGGCAAAGTTTATGGATCTGAAACTGTGTAACAGACTGGATCCCAAGCAGGTGTAAATCAGCCACAGCTCCATGGAAGACAATGGGACAGATCCCCAGGTCATTTAAATCATTGTAGTTCCACTGAAATCCAAAAACTGGATCCTGAGTTGGCATAAATAGCCCTAGCTACTCTGGAATCAGTTGAACTGTATCAGTTTACACAAGCTCGAGATCTGTCCCTTAGTTTTCAGTCTTTGACTCTGGTTACCTCTTATAGTGTGTCTGCACTGCAATTAAAAATCTGCCACTGGCAAACGCCAGCTGATTTGAGCTCACTGGGCTCAGGCTAACAAGTTTTTAATTGCAGTGTAGGTGCCTGGGCTTGGGCAGGAGCCTGGGCTCCACGACGCTGTGAGGTGGGGCAGACAGGCCTATTACTTGTCCTAACAATCTCATTTTGTCATAATGATATATTTCTGGATAGATAGATAGATAGATATATAGATAGATAGATAGATAGATAGATTCTCTCTTTGAAACTCTTCCAGGAGTCTGCTGCATTACCTGGGAGTTTCAACTATTTGGGGGCTTTTAGATGCTCCATCTCCATGATTACTCCTTTATTCCTTCACCACAGTCCTCTTTTCTCTGTCCTCTCTTCTACCTCACTCTGGTACCATGTGTTGTGAATTCATCAGGAGGAGGAACATTCTGAAGTCTACAGTGTAACACATTATTAGAACTAAAACATGTTCCAAAAGCTAAAGGAGAGCCTAGAGCTCCAAGTTGTGTGTCTGGCAAAGGTGACACTAGAATGCTAGCCTCAGTTCAGTGCTCTGCTCTTAAAGACACAGAACATACTCCTAAAACATACTAACCCTGGGCATCCACTTCCCCATCATACTCTACCGTCTACCCTTAAAGGACTGTGTGCAGCCCTGTACCTTTAACACCATGTTCTTAGTAACCCCTATGAAGCCCTGTCCTGTCACACTCTGTGAAGTATCATTACTTCACAATGTGCTCTCAGTTACTCCTGTGCATGCCTGTTGACTTCAGAGCTTTGGCACTGATGTCCCTGGTGAGAACTTTGTTTGTGATGTTGCTGATGATATTCCAGCCAGGAATAATATCTGTGCCCACCAGAGAGAAGACCTTCACTGAACCATAGTTTTTTAGCCCGGCCGAGGACCTGGCCAATTGACTACACTGGAATGATGTTGATTTACACCAGCTGGGGATCAGTCTCATTGATCACAGTTTAGCTATGCTAATTTACATTAGCTCATTGATCTATGGCATCTGAGAATCTGATTCTTTATCATCAGCAGAGTGATTCCAATCTACAGCAGTGGTAGAGCTGTCCCATTAGTGTCAACAGAGCTGCACAAATTTACTCCAGCAGAATACCTGGCCCTATGGAATATAATGGAGCTACACTGATTTATACTTACTGGGGAACTGGCTCATTGACTCCAATGGAGCTGTGCTAATTAACACCAACTTTCCTATGAGTTTCAAGGAAGCTACACTGATTTATGTTGTCAAGCATCACTAGTGTGGTGCTCTGCTCCATCTAATGTTGATATCAGTCAGCTGCACGTGTGTGTTCCCCCTGTGTGCTTCCCCGGCTCTTCAGATCGCTGGCACACCAGATTCTGAGAGAAACCCCAGCGATCACAGAATTTGCTAAGGTACAAAGGCACCCGGCCAGGTTTATTGCTAAATAAAACAGTCTCTAGCTCCCTGGATCAGATGTCTACAATTCTGCTAATACATATGTGCTCCCTGATAACTGACTGGCTTAGTTAATGGTGGGATTTACCAGTGCCCTCCTTGGCCAGACAAAGACAACACCTCAGGGATGCATTCTTATACATAGATACAAAAAAGTGTCCTGATGTATTGAGGTACAACCCCTCTATGTAGCAAGGTGCCGCCTCTCACCTTGTACATGTTCGTTTGACTAAAACAACCTCATTCATCATCAAAAAGAATAAGGAGTACTTGTGGCACCTTAGAGATTCACAAATTTATTTGAGCATAAGCTTTCTTCAATGGATGCATGTAGTGGAAAATACAGTAGTAAGATATATATATACACACATAGAACATGAAAAAAGGGGCGGATCCGTGGCGCCATCCACCTCTCCTTCCCCCCCCACCCCCCCGCACACACACACAATGTAGTTTCTGAGGGCGGAGGATGAAAGAACCCCACACAGCAAACCCTGGAATTGACCGAAAAGAGGGGAAAACACTCCCCTGTAGTCCCACCCTCCCCCAGTAGAGGATGCAGAGCGGCAAACCTGGCAGTTGGAGAAGGGTGGGAACATTCTTCCATCAACCTAGCTACCATTACTAAGGGAGGTGGAGTTACAACAGTGACAGACGAACCCCTTCCATTGCTGTGGTATCTCCTAAGTAAAGCCTACACAATACATTATGGCAGCATAGCTGAGCTCTTACCTTTGTGCTCCCTTGAGACAAAACTCCCCCAAATGCAGATGGCCACCACAATGCATCACTTAAGAGCCAAATCCAATGCTCAACAGGTGTCTTTCTATTGACTTTAGTGAGTACTGGGTCAGACCCTAAAGGCCAGTTTTTCAAAAGTATTTAGGTGTCTACAGTTGGAGGATATGTACCTAATGGGATTTACAAAGATTCCTAAGGAGGCTAGACACCACATTATTTCAATAAAATGAGAGCTAGGTGCTAGGCACTGTTGAAAATCCATCTAGGCACCTATGTGATCATTAGACACCTACATACCTTTAAAAATTAGGGCCATTAGGCACTTATAATGCAGATAGGCAATTAATGGGATTTTTCATAATCATTCAGGTGACTAAATCCCACCTCACTAAAAACCTTTTTGTATATTTGAATGCATTTCAAAATCTGGTTCTAGATCTGGTTAGGTGCTTTGAAAATCCTACAAGGTGCAACCTGGGAACTGACTTTCCATTTGATTGTTCAAATCCCTTAGCTAGCTTTGAAAATATTCAATTTGACCCTTATAACCATATATTACTTGAACAAGTTTATTAGAACATCAGGCTCTCTGCCTTCAGGTTCAAAGGAAAGGAAAAATAATTTGGTTTAATTTAAGTTGTTGGATGGGTGTGAGAGCGCTGGGTGGTGGTAGTGGCTAGTGATATACTGGAGGTCCGCCTAGATGATTTGATGGTCCCTTCTGGCCTTAAATGCTATGCTGCTTGCTTATGTTGCTAATTTGTTTTTTAGACCATCAAATAGTTTGTTTTTGTCCTGAAGAGACAAACAATAAATAATTGTACTTGATCAAGTTACTTTTTATTTACAGAACATTTCAACTGCCTTTGAGTGATAATTTTTTTTCCTTACAGAGAGAAATACTTGAATTATTTTATTGTCAATTACAAACAAACAAACATTTTTCTTTCTTTCTTTCTTTCTTTCTTTCTTTCTTTCTTTCTTTCTTTCTTTCTTTCTTTCTTTCTTTCTTTCTTTCTTTTACATTATTGCGCCATAGCCATACATGGAAATTTATAGTAAAATTAACAGAATAAAATAGTTCTCTGGGCAGTTTATGATCTATAGCTCAATTAAACACAGAACAAAAAAAAATAAATATGGAAGACATGGGGAAGATGATATCACTTGAAGATATTTGGGCATGTCTACCAAATAACTGGAAGTTGAAGCTAGAAATAAATTGTATATTTTTAATTAACCATTGGAAAAAATTACTGAGGTATGTGGTGGATCCAATCAAGACTCTATGTTTTTCTTCTAAAAGTTATGCTCTAGAAATTATTTTGGGGAAGTTCTATGGCCTATGTTATACCGGAGGTCAGACTAGATTATCACTGTGGTTCTTTCTGGCCTTAGATTCTACGAATCTAGATAGACTCCAGACAAGATATATTATAAGTGTCAATGGGAGAAAATCCTATAAATGAGGTTACCCAATACTTTGCATTACAAGACCCTGTTTTTAATTCCTTATAACTTCCTAAAACTTTAACCATTTGGGCTGAATTTTTTCATGTTGGGTGTCTGCCTCAGTAGGAAATTTTCTTAAGAGTTCCACACAAAAAAAAAGGTTCAGTCATTTCCAAGAAAGAGATTATTGGAAAATATATTGGTTCCCCTGTGTTAACAAAGGGGAAGAATTCTCTTTTCGGACACTCTAGCTCTGGTAAGCACTGACACAGAAATTGAAATATAAGGCGGGGCAGGGGGCACCCTGGTGTCAGGGATGCACCTTTTGCTGGTTCCATGAAACAGCACCCAGGCTTGGCCAAGTTATGACCATTTGGAAGAATCTCGGTTTCCACATGCTCAATAGATGCTTCTTAGAATTCTGGGCTTAGAGCTCCTATCCTTCCCCGCAGAGTGTGCTCCAGCTCCAGGCTAAACTGGCAATGTTGGACTTCCCTGGAAATTGCTGATATCACACTAGATGATCAAAATGGTCCCTTATTATCTTAAAATCGATTAATCTATGATATACACCATAATCTTAGAATCTGATCTGCTAGTAAAAAATGCCATGGAAGTCAAGAGCCATCTCCCAGAGTTGTTGTGTGACCTGATCATGTTAGGCATTGAAAAATCTATCCGTGTCTTATATAGGAAGCCTGCGTAAGTGCTGAGCAATGTTATTTAAAATTAGGCCAGAGGGAACGCCAACCCAACCCAAAACCTGAAATGCTGCACCGGGCAGCCAGAGCAGGAAAAGGGGAAGCCTAAATGGACTTTTCTGTAGAGCTGGTTGGAATTATTCAGGTATTAAAATCTTGGTGAATATTGTTAAATTTCAACAAACCAAGGTGAATATTTTATGAAATGTTTCTTACGTTAATTTGTTTTGTTTTGTTTTGTTTTTTGCTTTGACATTTCAAATTTTGAAGATGTAAAATCAGGATACTACTTTGACTAATGATTCTCATTTGATTTTTCAAATATCTTTACATCTGGTCAAAAGGTTCTGACTATCAAAAGTTTGACAAAAGTTTATGTATTTCTTTGTTTATTTATTTCTTTCATTTTAAAAAAAAGTTTCTCTTCCCATTTTCCAAACAGATTTAGAACAGGTCAAAGTTTTTCAAATGTCAAAATTCCAATTAAAAAAAGTGAATGTCATCGGAAGAAATTCAACAAAATATTTATGAATTTCCCTCATTCCCCGTTTTAACTAACTCTATCATTCATTCTCTGATTTCTCCAGTTGTGTGAAAGATACTCTTTTCTATTGTTTTTCTAAAAGCTCCCTTCACCTCTTTGTTCCTCAGCGTGTATATTATGGGGTTCAACACTGGGGTCACAACTGTGTACATGAGGGAAATCATTTGATCACTCTCTGGGGTGGAGATAGACTTGGGCCTCAGGTAGGTGAAAAGAGCTGTTCCATAGAACAAAGTCACCACCATGAGGTGGGAGGAGCAGGTGGAGAAGGCTTTACGCCTTCCCTCTGCTGATGGCAGCTTGAGGATGGTGGAGATAATGCAGATATAGGACACGGTTATCAACAAAAAAGGGCCCATGATGAACAAAACTGACACTGTCAAGACCACAATTTTGTTTTTGGATGTGTCAGTTCATGCCATCTTTACCACCGGTGGGATGTCACAGAAGAAATGGTGGATGCGGTTGGAGCCACAGAAGGGCAGGCTGAAGATCCACGTGGTCTGAACTACTTCCACCGAGATGCCGATGGTCCATGAAGCAGCCACGAGCTGTGCGCATACCCGACCACTCATGATAGTTCTGTAGTGCAAGGGGTTGCATATGGCTATGTAGCGGTCGTACGCCATGGCTGCTAGGAGGCAGCATTCTGTGAGGCCCAGGATGGTGAAGACATACATCTGTGCCGCGCAGCCCACAATGGTGATGGTCTTTTGCTCCACGAGAAGGTGAGCGAGCAGCTGAGGGACCACACTGCTGGTGTAGCAAACTTCCAAGAAGGACAGGTTCAGTAGGAAGAAATACATGGGGGTATGAAGTGATGGGTTTAGCTTTATAAGGAGGATAATGAGCAGGTTCCCCATCAGAATGACCAGGTAGGAGAGCAGAAACACCAGAAACAGAAGGATTTGAAGTCTTGTAAAGTATGAAAACCCCACCAGGATGAACACATCAGAAATGGTCTGGTTCTCATCAGGCTCTCTCTCAGAATATGTCATCTGCAGGGGTGAGAAAGAGAAAGACACTGGAGCTGAATCTGAAGAATACCATACATGTGCATATGAATCATACAATTCATACTGGTTTCCTATGTGTTGGGATGCTTCAGACAAAAACCTGCTGCAGTTCTATATGTAACTGGGCCCAATAATCATTGTAAACTGGTGTAGCTGCATTGGTATGACTGTGACGCTGCTCCCCATATTTTTCATAGTAATAGTATAATATGATTATGTCATAATCCTAATGTATTTTATTTAAAATAGGTTATATTGGGTATCATTAGTAAGGTCATGATTTACTGAATATGATTAGCTTATCAGTATGCATGTATCATTGTTGTATCTAAAGTTAGCAACATTGACTATACATCTGTACTACAAAAGTGTTTGCACCTGGGGAATACCCACCAGACAGAAGGCAGTCAGTCTGGCTGGCTAGCTGGGAACAAGTCAAAGGACCATTAGGAAGAACAATAGATCTTTGAAGATGTTAATCTCCCACCTTCCTGAGAAGCTTTCCAGGGATGCTACAAACTGCCTCTTATTTATGGCTGCTTTGACACTATAGGGTCATGTGTTCAAGTCACATGGTACTGGTTTCCATGATAAAACACCAGTATTTTTCCACTGAGGGGTATGGGAATCACATTGAAAGACAAAGGGTTCTGCCATATGTAAATCTTATTAAAGGGTGGGGAAGGGAGATAATCTGGATTCATTCTTCACTGAATCCCCACCCAGGATGACTGCTGGAAACATCTAAGGAACAAAGATAAAGGGGGAGATAAGGACTGAGCCGAGGCTGAGAAGGTGTCTGACCTGTGAAAGAAATACTCGGAGTTTTAAACTGCACGCAAGAGCAGCTTGCTTTCAAGAACCTCTGCAATCTGCCTAAATCAACATTTAGGGTAAGAAATTACTACTTGAAACCAGCTTCTTTAGTATATTAAGCTTATATTGTGTTTTTGTTTTATTTGCTGGCTAATCACAGAATCGTAGAAGATTAGGATTGGAAGAGACCTCAGGAGGCCATCTAGTCCAACCCCCTGCTCAAAGCAGGACCAACATCAACTAGATCATCCCAGCCAGGGCTTTGTCAAGTCAAGCCTTAAAAACCTCTAAGGATGGAAATTCCATCACCTCCCTAGGTTAACTATTCCAGTGCTTCACCACCATCCTAGTGAAATAGTGTTTCCTAATATCCAACCTAGACCTCCCCCACTGCAACTTGAGACCATTGCTCCTCGTTCTGTCATCTGCCACCACTGAGAACAGACTAGCTCCATCCTCTTCGGAACCCCCCTTCAGGTAGTTGGCTGTTCCTGATCACCTTTCTCTCCTCCTAGTGCTTCCAAATGGATTCCTTTCGGGGCTGCACCATGATTTTTCCAGGGACTGCTGTGAGGCTGACCAGTCTGTAATTCTCAGGATTCTCGTTCTTCCCTGTTTTTAAAGATGGGCACTATATTTTCCAATTGTCCGGGACCTCCCCCCAATCTCCACAAGTTTTCAAAGATAATGGCCGATTGCTCTGCAGTCACATCAGCCAATTCCCTCAGCACCCTCAGATGAATTAGATCTGGACTCATGGACTTGTACATTTCTAGCTTTTTCTAAAATAGTGCTTTGATCTGTTTGCTATCCCTCATAATCATTTAAAATCTTTTGTAGTTAATAAACTTGATTATGATGTCTCTAAAACCAGTTTGTGGAATTCATAACTGGGGGGCAAAAAGTTGTGCATATCTTCCTCTGCATTAGGGAGGGGGTGAATTTCAATGAGCTTATGCTGTACAGTTCTCTGTGTTTTCTTTCAATTTTGGGTTTACACTTCAGTGTGCAGGGGGGGGAGTGTACTTGAGTGCTGGGCAATTCCCTGTCTGAAGCTTCCCATGCAGGTCTGATTTCAGTGTCTGTTTCGTTCCACACCTGGGTGGGGCCCCACCTGCGTGTGTGCTGGAGGAGGCTTGAGGGCCTGGCTCAGCAGTACAGTGTAAGGGAGCCCAGGCTGGTGGAACAGGTGGACTGAGTGTTACCCCAGTACATCAGGTGGCACCCCTGTGGTGGGGAGGCAACCCATCACAATGTCCACTTTGACACCAATGGAAATACAACTGGTTTGCAACAGACGGGGATCTGATAAATTTACTCTAAAGGAGCTACATCAGTTTATACCAGCAATGGAGGTATACCAGTTTCCAGCTTCAGGGGTTCTGTTCTTCCTCTTCAAAAACATTTATTTTCTGTCTACATGAAAATCCAAAAGGGGATCAATGCTTTTCTTTCTTTCTTTCTTTCTTTCTTTCTTTCTTTCTTTCTTTCTTTCTTTCTTTCTTTCTTTCTTTCTACAGCCACATTTATCAAAAAAGATTTTTCAAATGAGAGCAAATTCTGAGCTCTTTCGGATCTTAAACACAGGAATTCTTATACGAATGCAAATATTCCAACTGCAGTTAAAATTCACATAAGTGAGGACTACTCACATGAGTAAACTGGTGCTGCTGAGCCCAATATCATTGAAGCCCTTTGAAGAATGAGAAGCATGATAAATGCTGAAAACAATGGGGGATTTGGCCTTTTGTGTACTATTAAATGTTATTCTTCCGTAAATATTAGAGAACAATTTAAATAATACCTGCATTTATCATCACAGCATCCGAAATGCATTTGTTTCTCTCAATATACAAAATAAGAGCTAGGACCAGTTCCTTTGCTGGTGTAAATCTTAACAGATTCATGGGTATAAAAAAGTTCTATACTGCTTTACACCAGTGGAGGATCTTTGTCTAATCACCTTGCTATAAAGAATTTTACAAGAAAAAAGATCCTACAATGTACAAAGAGACAATTTCCACAGATGTATTACTTCTAGGTTGTTTTTTGACAAGCAACTTTCTAATAAAGGCATGACACTGAAATGACAGCATTGAAATAAAAATGAGCAATAACAAATATTGTATTTTGCATACTCTTAGCACCTTCAATATATGGTTCTCAAAGCATAGTGTCAAAGAATAGTGAGCTACAAAGGGGAAAACTGGGAATGATTGGGGGAAAGATAGGGGTGAAGAGACTAGGTTTACACAGCGAGTCAGCATTGCTGATACCTGAAACTCTGCCATAACCACCGAACCATTCTCCTGGAAATTGAACACACTCAAACACTCACACACATTCATTGAAATAGAGAAAATTAAATCCGACAACCAAAGCACACTCTAGTGCACATTATGCAGAGTGCACAATTTAAAACAAAAGAGAATGTTTTTCTCTAAATAGGGAGCCTTGGAGAAGAGGTGAGAATTCTTCAGCCTCTCTTAAGACTGACTTTGGGGAACCTCTATTCATGTTTGTAAATATTTTCCTCAGCACGACCATTGTAGTACATGTAGAGCTGGCTGGAAAATGGAATTTCCATCTCATGAGAAATTCCAATATTCCAATATATATTTTCATCCTGAATCTATATGAAAAGTTGAAATAGTGAAAATCTTAATTTCGATTCAAAGAGTCCACATGAAATAGAATGGAAAATTGAAAACTGCCATCAATATCGAAGTTTTCTCATGGAAAACATCAATATTGATTAAACTATTTTTTCAGAAGGAATTTGAATTTATTTCTTTGTTTAATGGCTGACATTTGGATTGGCTCTAAATAAATGTAGAAATTTACTCACCATTAGGAATAAGGTCTATAAAGATGCTCGTCACTGGCAGTTGAGTGATATTTTCTGAGCTCTTCAAGGCATCTGGACACTCCATTAGTATACAGGAGGACATGAAAGCAATTAAAGAAGCATACATTACGTGGAGGGAGGTTTGAAAAAAATTCAGCTAAAAGAGACCGCCATTTAACTCTTGGGCAGCAGGTGCAGAGCATGTGCCGTGGTCGGATTCTGGGAGTGGACTTTCTTATTAGAAGAGATCAGACTAAGTCCTCCCAGTTGACGGTATTCAGATCCAAATACAAGAACCACTTCAAGAAACAACATTTCCACTCAGACGCAGTGGGTGATGATAACACTTGAGGAATAGAGGGGAGTAAGGACGAGAGGAGGGAGAAGCAAGAAACATCAGTGATAACAGAAAAACAGCAACAAAAATAAATACAGTCATGGCATGATGATGAGCATGTTTGGTGCTTATTTATCACTTTGGTGGACACTATGGAATTATGGGTCCAGAACTTCACCTAAATTAGCACAACAACACTGAAGTCAAGCTCACAACCTGACCCATGATTATTAAACTAGATGTATTCAGAATGATAGATTCAGACATGAATAGATCAATTTATATATTAATTAATAGATAGATAGATAGATAGATAGATAGATAGATAGATAGATAGATAGATGATATGAACACGGACACAACCCATGTGCTCAGACATACATTAAGATTCTCTGCCCACGTATGGAAAATTCAAATGAAGAAACCAATGACATGATCTTGCTCACATTGCAGACTGGGACACAGCACCCATGGACTTCAGTGGGAGGATGGCTGGGGTCTTAATTAATTCATTTATGCCCTACCTTGTTTAAGAAGAGTAGTTCTATCTCCTAGCTACAAGCACAAAATGTGTTGAAGGAAACAGAGGTGTTTTTATTTCATTCACTGGCTTCTGGGACCCAGTCTCTGAAGGAAATTTCTTGTAATATTCCTCAGAGAAAGAACAATTCTGCATCATACTGCAACACAAAACACACTAGGGCAATAATTTCAGAGGAGGTGGTATCATCATGATTATGTATTTTCTAGATGAAAATTGTAATGGGATTTACTAAATGGGGTAAATTGTATGATACTATTTTGTCTGGAAAGAGGAATGATTTGTTCAACGCACTTACTAAGGAGGTCTCAAGTGATTGGCCCAGTGCTACACACTGACTCAGTGATTCAGATGCTTTGAAAATCATGCTCTTCCTGCTTCAGAGCTCTATGCTCTAAACATTTGACCACACTACTATTTACTCAATGGTATATGAGTGTATAGCTTGAATCATTAGGTTGAATTTTGTGGCAACAAAAATGATTAGGGGGCTGGAGTACATGACTTATGAGGAGAAGCTGAGGGAACTGGGATTGTTTAGTCTGCAGAAGAGAAGATGATAGGTGCTTTCAACTACTCTGAAAAGTGATTCCAAAGAGGATGGATCTAGACTGTTCTTAGTGGTACCAGATGACAAAACAAGGAGTAATGGTCTCAAGTTGCAGTGGGGAGGTTTAGGTTGGATATTAGGAAAAACTTTTTCCCTGGGAGGGTGGTGAAGCACTGCAATGGGTTACCTAGGGAGGTGGTGGAATCTCCTTCCTTAGAGGTTTTCTAAGGTCCAGCTTGACAAAGCCCTGGCTGGGATGATTTAGTTGGGAATTGGTCCTGCTTTGAGCAGGGGATTCTACTAGATGACCTCCTGAGTTCCCTTCCAATCCTGGTATTCTATGATTCTAACACAACACAAAGAGTCAGGGGCAGAATCAGTAACAACACCCAAGGCTCATTACTCCAGTTCCCTGACATTCAGATTATGTGCCACACTCCTATCTCAGACCCATGATTAGAAAGCAGGAGATCTGATTCCCAATTCCCACTATTCTAAACATTACACCCCATACCCCTCCCAGAGCTCGGAACAGAACCCGGGATTCCTCATTCTCAGACTCTACTGCTCTTACCAAAGGGTCCATTTCCCTTCTTGAGGACCAGAGACAAAGTCTTTAGAAGTCACTGGGACTATTCCCTTTGACAACGTTTGCAGTGGAATCAGAATCAGGACTAGTTCACAGGAGCAGTAAAATAAACTCTATGTGGAAGCTGAGAGGTGCTAGGGTGTAGTGTGCTTCAGGGAATGGGGTGATGGGCTCAGCTGGGAGCACTTTCATTTCTTAGACAGTTCTGACCCCATTTCTCCAGCATGGCCATAGGGGGCTGAGGCTGTGCTACTGCGAGTGAGGTAGAGTGCTCAGTTTGGGGCAATCTTCCCCCTTAGTCACTGTTGCTAGCAATATCCCAGTCTAGCAGGCAGGGGCCTGGAGGATGTTCTCAGGTTGATGGATCTCAATGTCCAAGTTCAGCAGTAGGGGGCGCTGTACTGGATGGGGAGTCCACACGGCTCCCACAATTGCCTGGGCTCCCTGGTCAGGTTCCATCAGCTGCTGGCCTGGCCAGTGGGTGGGTCTTGGGGGGAAAAGAAGGGGAATGAAGTAGGGGTCTCTGGCCCTCCTACCCCATTGCAGTGCCACTGTTTTATAGCAATCAACCTCGCTTGTTGCTGAGCTGGTCTCTTGAATCTATTTCCTACTGAGCCAAAGTGTGATCAAGCAACTAACTGCACAATTTATTCCCAGGCACTGGCAGAGTTGGAGGGAGGGGGCAGGGCTTGATTGCAGGGTGTCTCTGGGTCGGGATTGAGGTGCAGCAGCAGCAGAGCTGTGTGTGTTGTGTGTGTTAGCCGAGAAATGGGATAGAAGGCGGGGGCTGCAATCAGCATTAATGGACATCAACAGAGCTTTGGGGGACATGGAGGAGCCCAGGGCTGGGATAGCAGGAAGCTGCAGATCGGGACTGAGGGGCACTGGCAGAGCCGTGGGGTGGGGACAGTGCAGGGCTGTGACAACCAGGGGACTATAGGATCAGGACTGAGGTGTGTGCGTGTAGACCCAGAGATGGAATAGCATTGTGGGTAGGGGCTGTGGGTCAGGACTGAGGGGCACTGGCAGCACTGGGTGTCATGGGCAGGACAGCAAAGCCTGTCACAATCCAGGTACTTTGGCCCCCTAGGCGGCGGAAGGTCCCACCCCCAAAATGGCACCCCCAACAGAGGCAGCAGAAGGTCCCGCCCCTGAAATACTGCCACCGACCACGGAGGCCGAACACCCGGCCGCTGCAGTCGTCTTCCCCAAATGTCAGTGCTCTAGGCGACCACCTAGTTCACCTAATGAGTTGTGCTGGCCCTGGCTCTATGTCTGTGTGGGCCCAGAAATGGAATAGCATTGTGGGTAGGGGCTGTAGGCTATGACTGAGGGGCACTGGCAGCACTGGGTGTCATGGGCAGGACAGTAAAGCCTGTCACAATCCAGGTACTTTGGCTGATCTCTATCATTGAGGCCTAGACACCTGGAATTGCCTTTCACTCACTGTACCTGGGCCCTGTGTCTCGGCTAACCCAGTGGGAATCTCATTTGTTTTCATGTCAGTTTCACTGCAATCCACCACCACCAGCACCCCCCTACACACCTGCCCACTACATCCCCTAGCTAGGTGAGGCTCTGGTGGAATTTATGAATGAAGGGATCTCCCTTCACAGGAGCTGGTCAAACTGGCCTGACCCCTTTCACTTTACACATCAGGGGGCTCCTTGCCATAGGAACAAACCTTCCCCTTCCTTTGTCTAACATTAATCAGTGGCTCTGACTTTCCTTTCTAATCAGCCCCAATGGGACTGCTGCCGTGACCTGCATTTCTCAACAGTGTTTCCATTCTAATGGCCTCCCTGAGACCCATTAAAATGATGAGTAACTTTGTTTCTGCCACTGGCCCTTAATTCCTTGAGGGGTTTGTTAGATCCCCAGGCAGTGCCCAGGTCTCAGCTGGGCAAAACATTTCTCAGAGTGCTGATTAAGACATGAAGAGTTATAATGACCTCCGTGTCCTCCTGCAAATCTCCATAGAGCCACAGGTGCTGCATGGCTAGTTGGAGAGATTTCTCTTTAGTAGCTGAGTTGCTAACGGGGATGATTTTAATGACAATAACATAACAAAGCAAGGATTTTTTAATTTAATTATTATTTTTATCCTAAACAAAAGTCAATGAAATTAACATGTTTCAAATGACACTGCTCAGGGTTCCTTCATGCTGGGGATCTGTCAGTGCAGATCTGCTATCAGACGTATAGAAACTGCTGCATCTTAAGGTCAAGCACTTTACACCCTATGGACAGTTTGTTCATTGCCACTTGTCTGGTCAGCCACCAGGGACTGAGATAGCTCTTGTTACAGCCTATCCCCTTGCCACTGCTGCCCTTAACAGAGTGTCACAGTCCCACTGCAAGCCTCTTTCCAGCTCCAATTCCCACTTGCTTTGCCTGTGACATTAGCTGCCCTCAGAGTCAGAAGGAATATCCTTTAGCTACCAAAAATCATGATATGTTTTTAAATTAAATTTAATGTGCATCACTGTGAAATATACCCACACAGCAACCCCTGCCTACGTAAGAACGTAAGAATGGCCATACTGGGCCAGGCAAATGGTCCATCTAGCCCAGCATCCTGTCTTCTGACAATGACCGGTGCCAGAGGGATTGAACAGAACATGGCAATTATTGAATGATCTGTCATCCAGTCCCAGCTTATGCAAGTCAGAGGCTTAGGGACACCCAGAGCATGGGTTTACATCCCTGGCCATCTTAGCTAATAGCCATTGATGGCCCTATCCCCACACACTGCTTTAATATTTTTTAACCCAGTTATACTTTTGGCTTTCACAAAGTCTCCTGGCAATGAGTACCACTGATTGAGTGCGTGTTGTGTGAAGAAATACTTTCTTTTGTTAATTGTAAACCTGCTGCTTATTAATTTCATTGGGTGACCCCTGGTTCTTGTTTTATGTGAAGGGAAAAATAAGACTTTCCTGTTCACTTTCTCTACACCATTCATGATTTTATATACCCCTATCATGTGCTCTCTTAGTAGTCTCTTTTCCTAGCTGAATAGTCCCAGTATTTTTCTCTCTCCTCCTACTGAAGCTGTTCCATACCCCTAATTATTTTGACCTTCTTTGTATCTTTTCCAATTCTAATATATCTTTCTGGAGATGGGGCAATTAGAACCATAAAGGTACAGTTCACTTTTTTAACTGCTGCTGCACATTGAGTTGATGTTTTCAAAGAACTATCCACAATGACTCCAAGATCTCTTTCTTGAGTGGAAGCAACTAATTTAGACCCCATCATTTTAAATGTATAGTTGGGATTATGTTTTCCAACTAGCATTACTTTGCATTTATCAACATTGAATTTCATCTGCCATTTTGTTGCCCAGTCCCTCAATTTAATGAGATCCCTTTGTAACTCTTTGCAGTCAGCTTTGGACTTAACTATCTTGAATAATTTTGTATCATTTGCAAACTTTGCCATCTTACTGTTTACTCTTTTTACCAAATTGTTTATGAATATGCTGAACAGCACTGGTCCCAGTACAGACCCTGCTACTTACCTCTCTCCATTGTGAAAACTGGCTACTTATTCCTACCCTTTGTTTCCTGTCTTTTAGCCATTTACCGATTCTGAAAGTGTGGTTAGATGTTGATAGATGTTTGGCTGTGTGTGTGTGTTTCCTCTGTTTGCCACCCCAGACCTGTGCAGACAGCTGGCACAGGAGATCTTGATCGAACTGCCCAATGACCACAAGTTACATTAAGGGATGAAGGCACCCAGCCAGGTTTATTGTCAATGAAGCACAGTACTAGTATCCCGCAGACTCTACCAGACCACTAGTACATGTATACCCATAACAATGACCAGCTCAGTGAACGGCAGGACTTTCCATTCCTCCCTAGGCCAGACAATAATAATCCCTCTGAGGTACATTTTTATACCCGATACAAACAAGTTAGTATTGCACCTCTAACATAGTTAGTTACTGCCCCCTGACATGGCTAGTTATCACTCATCACCTTGCACATGTGTTTGCATTGTCTGTAATTAGCACTTCTTAGGAATGTATATTTCTGCAATATGAGCCCTGTTCTTGCCAAATTCTGTAAACTTGCAAGCAGGCAGAGCCTGACGTTTGCTCACAGCCTGACTTTTGCTAACTTTACTTTATATTAGAAAAGCTTGCCCACTACTTTAACTCAAGTCTTTTACCACGCCTCTGATACAAGGGCATATATCTTATGCTCCCTTTCTACTACAGAGAGGACCTTCCCTCTTATCCCATGACAGCTTACTTTGCTAGAGAGACTTTGGTGAGGGAACTTGTCAAAGGGTTTCTGAAAATACAAGCACACTATATCCAAAGGATCACCCTTGTCCATATGTTTGCTGACACCCTCAAAGAATTCTAATAGATTGGTGAGGCATAATTTCCATGTACAAAAGCCATGTTGATTCTTTCTCAATAAATCATGTTCATCTCTGTGTCTGACAATTCTGTTATTTACTGTTTCAATCAATTTTCTGGTGTTGAAGTTAGACTTACTAGCCTGTAATTACCAGGATTGACTCTGGAGCTGCTTTTTAAAAATTGGCATCACATTAGATATCCTCCACTGAAGCAGAACTCTCTGTAACCTCAAAAGCTTATCTCTTACACCAATAGAATTTGGACCAGTGAAAAATATTACCTTGCCCTGTATAGATGGGCAGTTAGACAGATGGATAGATAATTGGGTGGACAAAAAGCAGAAGGAGGAAAAATGGACAGACATCTTGATGGACAGACAAAGAACAAGACAGACAATTAGGTGAATTGGCAAATGATTATACAGATGAATAATTAAATGGATAGTTAGATGGACTGACAGATAATTAGAGAGAGCAGTAGGAATACAAGCTCACTTACTCACACATACACACACTCATGCTCCCATCAGGCAATGTGTTTCAAAAGTGACCCAAAGGAGATAACTTCTATGGGCCAGAACCCAGAAGTTAGTTGACATGCCACGTCTGTCTTCCCTTAATGTGACTTCTGAGCCTACCAGTAAATAGGCCAATTGGCATCATACACAGTATTGTAGTTTTCATGTGGCTTCCTGTCAAGTTCTTCTGCTGCTTAGCCTATGCTACCTTTGGGAGCATGTGATCAAGATTCTTCACCAAATTTGGTCCAGTGATTGGATCATTATCTTCTCCACCTTGAGGCCAGGTATTGCAACATGAATGCTGATCCATGTCCCCTTCTGTCAACTGATAACTAGCCACTGATCCGGGCTGTGAAATTCAGTCCTGGGGCCTGAGACTCACCATGTTTATTGGCTTTCTTCAGATCCGAGGTTTTCCTCTTAGATCCTGGAGTCCAGGAAGCCTGTTTCTGCTGTGAATTAGACCAGGACCACTAAGAAATTCACAGAGAGGCCAGGACAGAGCTGTAAGATAGACAGTGACACTATCCAGGTGCTGCCAGGGATGCATATGGCCTCACTGATATATCAGGCCATGGTGCACTTAACATCAGCGATTTGCAGTGGTGGTACTGTGGAGCACAGTTCTGCCTGGACATCAATGCTCCACGGGATCAACCAAGGAGAAATGTGGAACTTCAGGACATAGCTTCAGCTGGCGAAAATGGGTGGAACTCAGTTGGCTTTCAGAGCTACATTCATATCCATCAGCTGAGGACCTGGCTTTAGTTGTCCATGCTACGCAGCAGATCACAATTCACACACACAGAGCAGGCAATATATTCATGCACACACACATATTAACCAAGCATTCATTCATTGATGCACACGCACACACACACACACACACACACACACACTCAGGCACACTGCAGATCCACACAACACATACACTGCAGACACACATATGGAGGTACATACATACAGATTCAAACTCTGAAATGCACGCACTCAGACACAGCCACACAAACACAATGCACACACACTATCTCTATTTCTCTGTCTAAGGCATAAGCACACGTACCTAGAAAATCATTCTGATCCATAAGCCATCAAATACACACCTGCCCTTTCAGTAAGATATATAAAGGCTGGTTTTTCTCACCCACACATTCACATTAATTCGCATATGTAGTCTTATTACAAAATTAGTTTAGGAAAGTGTAACAGTAGTCACACCAACAGATTTCCTCCTGATTATGCCAACTAAAGCAAATGCACAGAAAGGCATATGCTGTAAACCTAAAAAAACTTCCACACTTGCCTACCTCTCACCCTCTGCTGCCTCTAGTGCCCATTATACAGTATAGCCGTCCCTTCCCCACCCCCACTCTCCGCTGCCCCTAGTGTCCATTATACAGTATAGCTGCCCCTTCCCCACCTTCACCCTCTGCTGCCCCTAGTGCCTATTACACTGTATAGCCACCTCTTCCCCAACCCCACCCGCTAATGCCCCGGTGTCTATTATATAGTCCCGTGTTCCTCACCTTCTGCTGCCCCTTGTAGGGTAACTAGATATCCCGATTTTATAGGGACAGTCCCAATTTGGGGGGCTTTTTCTTATATAGGTATCTATTACCCCCATCTCCTGTCCCAATTTTCCACACTTGCCATCTGCTCATCCTAGCCCCTTCTGCTCATTATAATGTATAGCCGCTCCTTCCCCACCTCCATTCTCTGCTGTATGCTAGTCATGTTTTATCACAGTATAGTAACACCATTTGCATCCCTTAGCCTTTGCGTCTGTGTAATCTCTGCAAAAAGCAGAGAGCCCCTGATTTTCCATGGTCTCCCACCTCCTGTTGTCATTTTCATTTGTGATAAATTAGTGCAGAGTGGTTGGGTAACTATCAGCTCACTCTTACCTCCTCATACCAATTATCGCATTGGACAGTCACTTCATATTCCCTTTTCATGATATAAAACCCAGCTGATGTTAAAAGCAATTGGCCAATCACCCCCAATCTATGACACTGCTATAAAACTCTTGAAATGGGAGGTGAACACAGGTTGAAATGTATATACTTAATTGAAATATACATATTATGGTCTGAAAAGCCAGATCTCCATCTGATGTGAATCAGAAATACTCCACTGAGGTCACTGTTTCAGGTCCCCATCTGGTGTAAATCAGGTTAGCTACACTGATGTTAATGGGCCAGATTTTGAGCAGGGTGTAAATCTGCATAGCTCTGTTCATATCATTGGAGTCTGATCCTCAAGAGATATAAATTGACACAGGTAAAGTCAGTGGAGTTATGCAACTTTACACCAGCCGAGGATCTGGATGTAAGCATCCAGATGAATGGCTCTGTCACTGTTAGACTAGTGGCTCTCTGCATTTTTATCCTGAGTGCACTTTAATAAGCAAATGAGCAATAGCATCTCACAAATCAGTCTCACCTCTCAAAGCACCAGCTCCTCTACTGCTGTGCAAATTGGTGAGTCCCTAACCTATAAAAATACATATAATTATGTACTGATATCAGAGGTCTTTCAGGCAAGAGGTCAGATCCTCAGGTGGTGTCAATTAGCATCACTCTATTGGCTTGTTGATCTACACCAGCTGAGGATCTGTCCCAGAGCTCAAGCTAACTCAGTGCAATTTAAATGTCCATGCAACGCATCAGCCAGTGGAGCAGTACTGGTTTAGTTCTGCTGTACCTGTGTCACTGCCCTCAAACTCAGATTGACTGATTTATAGTGCAGTAAGAAGCTGCCAAGGCAAGTCTCAATCCTTCTTGGTGTCTTTATTATTACAATGGCATCACCTAGAGGCCGCAGTGTGACAAGCACTGTACAGACACAGTTCTTGTCCTAAGGGGTTTATATTTAGGTCACAGTGAACAAGATGCCCAGTGTCATAGGAGACCTGTGTTCTAGTTCCACCTAAGTGCCAGCCCCCATGCCCTGGCCATTAGAACCACAACATCCCTATTCTCAGTGGCCCATTACAGCAGCATGATAACAGGATGGCTTGGGATCAGATCCCCATATGTAGATTTATCTATGTAGTTAAGCCCATCTTCATGGCAGCTGAATCTCTGTATTTCTGGAGTTCACCATCCAAGATAACATTCCTAATGAAGATCAAAGAATGGAGTATATATCCCAAGGCCGGGATTTCCCAAGGGGCTTAAGGGATTGAAAGTCAGTGGAGCAGGGAGTCAAAGGGCCAGATTTTCAAAGCTATTTATTTATCTATAGATGCAGATAGGTGCCAAGTAGGATTACAAAACTGTCTAAACTGGTTAGGATCCCAGAACCAGATTTTTAAAGGAGTTTAGGAGCCTCACTCCCACTGATTATAATGGGAGTTAGGCATGAAATTCCTTTAAAAATATTATTCCTAACTCATATTGATTTGTAATGGAAGAGAAACACTTAACCTCCTGAAGTGCTTTGCAAAATTGCACTAGGGACTGCTATGTATCTTCAGGTGCCCAATAACCTTTGAAAATCCCAGCTCCCAGGTTTCATCCACTGATCTCCAAGGAAGTGGACGTCTTTCCATGGACGTCGGTGGGATTGGGTCTCACCAGACGGGTGCTGGACAGGAGCATTTGAAGGTGCCTATTCCAGCTTTAGGTTGGAGGAACAGCTGGTAGTCAGCTGAAGTGGAATTTATGCTCAGCTCTGCCATTGAACCAGCTGGTGCCTCAGTAGAGCCACATGTAGAGGAGGAAAATTAAGATCAAAGGGACCTGATTCTGCTCTCGCTTCCAAAAGTCTAAATCAGGACTGACTTTCCTTGGGACTAGGGGCATGAGTCATGCTGACAGCACCGTAAAGCAAGGGTGATAATAATCACTTGTAGATTGTACTTTTCCCTAGTAGATCTCAAAGCACTTTACAAAGGAAGCCACTAGCATTATCCACCTTTTACAAACTGAGGGGGTCAAAGTCACACAACAAGCTAGTAACAGAGAGAGGACTAAACCCCAGAACTTCTAAGGCCCAGGCCCAGGCTACTGCTTGCTCCACTAAACCACAGTGTATGTAGCCATCTAAAAGTGTGTGAGTGACAGGCCATTCAGGGCTACTCACCAGAGGACATACATTAATTTGACTTCCCATCAAACTTCAGCCATCAGATTTTAGTTAAACTCAGGGAAAACACTGATAAAGAAAGCTGACCCCAGGCCCAAAGGCCGGGTCTTAATCAAGTTAGTAATCATATTAAGGCCTTAGGCCGCAATCATACTAACATATAGCAAAGTAAAAACATTGATTTTACACTAACCCTCCTGAGGCTCACTTCCCGATTTTACTATATTATACACTACTATCATAACACTATTATATTACCAAATGCTGCTAAACAATTAAAATGCTGCTTTTAATGGGGTTAAACTGACATAAAAGTCCCTTCAACAACCCATCCATCACTGCCAAAAGACTAACAGCTGTAAGGTCATTATAGGTTATTAAGTAGCTCATGCAAGCATAACTATAAATCATAATAACCCCTGATAACTTGGCCAAAGGAACAAACATGTATTTTTGGACCCAACTTCCTCAAAATTTTGCTTGGAAACGCAGCTGCTAAAACCGCAAGTAGGTGGACACCAGGTGTCAAAGTCCTGACAAACATAAAAACCCATAAAAGGGGAAGTTACAAAGAGCCAGCTTGCAAATTAGCTCATAACCGGTATATTAATAGTAGTTGTTTTTAGCAGATGGTTAAAAGATGTCATTGTATTAACCAAATATGGTATCTTCGGATGTATGAGTTCATATGGTAATTTGCGGTTTTTGGCTATATAAACCCAGGTATCACTGCTGTAAGGTAGAGCGACTTCCCCTTGCTAGGGGACTTTGTCGTCTCTCCCTGCATCTATGCTTGTATTCTTTGATTAATCAATAAAGAAGCCTCAGGCTGTCTGATCAACTCAACTGGGTGGTGGTCATTTTCCACGACAACACCATCCCAGGGAATTTTGGGATCCAGGATCCAATCAAAAGCCTGAAAGGGTGATGTAAAATTCCAATTCCCCCCGAGGGATGGTTGGTCTTGCGGCGCAGTCAGGAGAACGCTTTGATCCCACTGTAGTAGTTTAGTAGTAGGTGTGTTACTGTATTGTCTAGGAGCCCTAGTCATAGACCAGGATGCCATTGTGCTAGGCACTGTACAAACACAGACCAAATTATGGTCCCTGCCCCATGAGAATAATGTTTGCTTATGCTGATTAGAATGTTTTGAAACACAAGTAGAGAGCAGGCCATTGGGCCTAAAGTTAAGGCTTCATAGTACCTAAAATTCAGTTGCTAGCAGGAGTGAGTGAGTGCAATTCATAGAAGTGAGTCAAGCTGCCCCTTGTAGGGTAACTAGACTTAACTATCTTGAATAATTTTGTATCATTTGCAAACTTTGCCATCTTACTGTTTACTCTTTTTACCAAATTCAGTGTATATAAGTGCAATGTAATGCACATTGAAAAAATAACCCCAGCTGTACATGCATGGGGGGGAGGGATAGCTCAGTGGTTTGAGCAGTGGCCTGTTAAACCCACAGTTGTGAGTTTAATCCTTGAGGGAGACATTTAGGAATCTGGGGCAAAAAAATAGTTGGGGATTGGTCCTGTTTTGAGCAGGGGGTTGGACTAGATGACCTCCTGAGTCCCTTCCAACCCTGATATTCTATGATACAAAATGATGGGATTTATATTAGATGTTATCTCTTGAGAACGAGATCTTGGACTCTGTGACAAAGTGGGAATGTTATTAATATTTTCTCTGAATACTGTGTGGGTGCCTCAGTTTCCCCTATGCATTTTTTAAGTATCTACATTGTGGGATAAGGGAGTGTGATTGTTGCAAAGCCCTTGAGGGGCAGGGGTCTGCACAGAGAATGGCAGCCACCCTGTCTCCTGGCAACTCATAGCCTGGCCCCCTCTCCCACAAGCTGCCAACTAAAGATGTTGGAGAACAAAGAGATCAGGTGGTCTCCTTGCCTAGAAAAGAGACAAAGGCCAGAGGAGGAGCTGAAAATATGGATTGCATGGTAAACTGGATGCTAGCAAATAATAATATATGATTTAATGTGGTTAAATGTAAATGTATACCCACCGGAAGAAAGAATGCAGGCCTTACTCACAGGATTGGGGACTATAATCTAAGAACCAGTGACTCAGAAAAAGGTTTGGGGGCCATGGCACATAACCAGCAGAACATGAGCTCCCAGTGAGATGCTGTGGAGTAAAGGTCTAATGCAATGCTTGGAGGCATAAACAGGGGAATCTCATGAAGGAGTAGAGAGGTTATTTCGTCTGTGTATTTGAAACTGGTGCAAACATTGCTGGAATCCTGTGTCCAGTTCTGGTATTTGCAATTCAAGAAAGATGTTGATCAGCTGGATAGGGTTCTGAGAAGCACCACAAGAACAACTGAAGGATTAGAAAACAGGCCCTAAGGTGATAGACTCAAAGAGCTCAATCTAGTTAGTTTAACAAAGAGCAAGTTAAGGGCTGACTTAATCAAAGTCTCTAAATTCCTAGATGGGGTACAAATATTTTTAATGGACTCTTCAGTCTGGCAGAGAAAGTTCTAAGACAATCCAGTGGCTGGAAGTTGAAGCTAGACAAATTCAGACTGGCCATAATGTGTTAATTTTTACAATGAGTGTAATTAATTATTGGAACAATTTACCAAGGTGTGTGGTGGGGATTTTTAAATGAAGATTGGATATTTTCTAAAAAAAAAGTGCAGTAGAAATTATTTTGGAGAGTCCAGACTAGATGATCAAAATGGCCTCTTCTGACCTTGGAATCCATGAATCTATGGATTTCTGTACTGGTGCTTTCCCCTGTTACAAGAGTGCTTAGTAGCTGTATATCTGTAAATGGTGATTAGATCAGGTGCTAGTGGATTGAGCTCAAGTATATACAGCATAAATCTTTACTATTCTAGGACTCATAAAACTCACATATGTGACTTCTATTGGCAGCTCTGTATCTGTGTACAGCAACTGGGAGGGGTCAAATTCTGATATTTATCATTATTTCACAGAAGGGGAAAATGAGGCTGAGGGGCTGGAGTAACACACTGAAGTTCACAGTGCAAGAAGCATTTGGGAAAGACAGGGGTAGTGTGCTGGTTTCCTATGCTTTAACCAAGAGACCAGACTGACTTGGCAGAATGTGTTACACACCCTAGGGAAGTCTATGACATTCTGCTGAGTTCACATGTCCCCAGACGGATGGGGAGATAAGGGTGGAGTACAAAGCAGTTCTCCTCATGCGATTCTTTCGAGCTGTCTTTCATGAGCAAGGTAGGTAGAGGGTAAAGACAGTTGGATGGTGATGGAAAGAGATTCTAACCGATGTAGAGATCTACATACTTTGAGAGAGTTGTCTGGTTGTGGAGTGGCAGATTCTCCTTTATATGGACTACCCTGCACACCACTTTAGCAGTGCATCTGGTTCATAAAATTGAAGTGATGATCACAGAGACTTTAAATCCCCTTGACACTGCTGCAGTGGCATAAAATTACTGTCACAGAAATTAGAATCACCAATGAAATCTTCCTGCAATGTGTATATATGTGTATTTGGGGAAAGCAAGATATGCCATCCTATAATGTACCACTTAGCAGCAGTCAAGGCTGCTGTGTGTCTTCTGGAGAGAAAAAGTTTGGGAATGAAGGGAGTTTATATTGACAAGCTCCATCAACACAGCTGGTAAGACAGATCCACTAGCCAGACACACCTGAAACTGTAAGAGAAAGTAACTGTATTGTGAAATAACTTCACCTTTCAAGGCAATGTGACCCAGCTGGAAATTGTCACTGTCGTTCTAAAAGTCTGGCTGATTGAGGAGTCAAACGACCTGTATAGGAAGAATGGATACAGCTCATCTTTATTTTTTAACATATTTTGTAGTCTAGGAAATAGCATTCATTTTAAATTGTGTACCTAAAAGAGTTAGTTGGGTTTTTTGCATCTAATATTTAGAGAACATAAGTACATAACATCAGAATGGCCATGCTGGGTCAGACTAAAGGTCCACCTAGCCCAGGATCATGTCTTCTGACAGTGGCCAATGCCAGGTACCCCAGAAGGAATGAACAGAATAGGCAATCATCAAGTGATCATCCTCTGTCACCTATACCCAGTTTTCAAAAAATGGAGGCTAGGGACACCATCCCTTGCTAATTGCCATTGATGGACATATACTCCATAAAGATATTTTAATTTTCATCCAAAATGTTAATGTATTTTTTCATTTAAAAATGTTTTTTTTTGTTTAAAAACATTCAGTTTTAAATTAAGACATTTGTTTGACAGGGTTATTGTTCTAGCGGATGGGGGGAAGCTGTTGATGTGATATATCTTGATGTAAGTCAGGCTTTGACACAAACTACAGAAATGTGGTCTAGATGAAATTACTATAAGGTGGGTACACAAAAGCATAGTTATGAATGGTTTACTGTTGTACTGGGATGGCGCACCTAGTAGACCTGCCGGGCTCAGTCCTGGGTCCAGTCCTGTCCAATATTTTCATTAATAATTTGGATAATGAAATGGAGTCTATTCTTAATAAAACTGTAGATGACGCTGAGCTAGGAAGGGTTTCAAGCACTTTGGAGGATGGGATTAGAATTAAAAACAACCCTGAAAAATTAGAGAACTAGTCAACAATAAACAAGATGAAATTCAGGTAAGACGAGTGCAATTTACTACACTTAGGAAGGGAAAATCAAATGCATATCTACAAAATGGGGATACCTGTCTAGGTGGTCATACTGCTGAAAAGTATCGGGGGGCATAGTGAACCCCCTATTGATTATGAGTCAGCAATGTGATGCAGCTGCATAAAAGGGCAATATAATTTGGAGGTATATTCTATGATTCTGTGATACAAACAGGAGTGTGGCAAGTAAGACAGGAGAAGAAATTGTCCCACTTTACTTTGCAGTGGTGACGCCTGAGCTGGAGTACTGTGTCCATTTCTGGGAGCCGCACATTAGGAAAGATGTGGACCCACTGGATGAAGTCCAGAGGAAAGGAACAAAAATGATGAAAGCTTTAGAAAACTTGACCTATAAGGAAAGCTTAAAAAAACAGGGCGTGTTTAATCATGAAGAAAGAAGTCTTGGTGGAGGAGCGGGGAAATCTTATAACAATCATCAAATATATTAGGGTCATTATCAAGAGGACAGGGATCAATTGTTTGCCATGTCCACTGAAGTTATGACAGGAAATAATGGGCTTTGTCTGCAGAAAAAGAGATTTAGGTTAGATATTAGGATAAACTTTTGAACTCTAAGGGTAGTTAAGCTCTGGAACAAGCTTCCAAGGGGGCCTGTAGAATCTCCATCACTGGAAGTTTGTTTAAATAGGTTCAACCAGAAACTGAAGTTTTCTGTTTACGAAGATCCCATTTTTTAAGTGAAAATATTTTTTGCTAAAGTCTCTTATCCCTCAAAAATGTTTAAATGGAAATGGAAATATTCCAGGGCGTGCTAATAAATGAATCTCTTGAATTTACTGGTTTAGTAATTAAGATTAGGCAAATAGAGAAGAATTTATACATTTTTTCTTCTATAAGTGAATATGAACAGCAATACTGGGTCAGACCAATGGTCCATGTAGCCCAGTATCCTGTCTTCTGATAGTGGCCAGTGCCCTATGTTTCAGAGAGAATGAACAGAACAGAGCCATGTGGAGTGATCAACCCCATTTGTCCAGTCCCAGCTTCTGGCGACTGGAGGTTTCACGATATCTATATCTGAGATCAGGGCACAGGGCATAGAAGTAGGAATCTGAACTTTTGTGTTCTATGCCCAGTTGTCTCTCAGATTTGGACAAATCACTTCACCTCCATGACTCCCCTGGAAGGGAAAAAAATTCGTAGGGAAGCGTTGCAGACCAAGCTGGATAAGCAAGAGTCTCAAACTGGTGATTAAGAGAAAGCAGAAAGCCTACAAGAAATGGAAGATGACATTGATCAATAAGAAAGGCTACCTCTTGGAGGTCAGAAAGGGACAAAGTGAGAACTGCCAATATCCAAGCAGAGTGGAGCATTGCAAAGAGAATTAAAACTAATAGTAAAAGATTCAATTGCCATATAAATGAAAAGAAAACAAGGAAAGAAGTTGGACTGCTAAGCACTGAGGATGGGATAAAGATCAAAGATGATCTAAGCATGGCCTTACACCTAAAAAAGTACTTTTCCTCAGTTTTTAATAAGGCTAATGGAGAATTTAAGAGTAGTGGCAGGGTGGCTAATGGGAATGAGGATATGGAGGTAAAATTTCCATGTCTGAAGTAGAAGTCAAATTTAAACAGCTTAATGGACTAAATCGGGGGCAGGAGGAAGGGTGTCATCTCCATCCAACAATATTAAAGGAATTGGTATATGAAATTGCAAGACCAATAGCAAGGCTCTTTAATGAATCTGTAAACTTGGGGGATGTAACCTATGAGTGAAAAAATTGCTAATATAGCTTCTATTTTAAAAAACACAAAAATATGACCTGGGAAATTACAGGTCTGTTAGTTTGACCTTAATTATATGCAACGTGTTGGAACAAATTTTGAAAGCAAAAGTAGTAAAGGACATAGAGGTTAATTGTAATTGGGACAAAATACAACATGGTTTTGAAAAAGTTTAATCATGGCAGACCAAAGTCATCTCTTTCCTTGAGAAGCCAACTGATACTTTAGACAAAAGAAATGCAGTAGATCTGAGCAACCTGTATTTCTGTAAGCCATTTGATACAGTTCCACACAGGAAATTCTTAGTTAAATGGGAGAAGATGGGGATTATTATGAGAATTGAAAAGTGGATGAGGAACTACTTAAAGAGAAGACTAGAACAAGTCATAGTGAAAGGTGAACTGTCAGGCTAGAGCGAGGTTACTAGTTATTTAACATTTTTAATACTGACCTTGGCACAAAAAGTGGGAGTGTGCTAATAAAATTTGTTGAGGACATAAAGTTGGAAGGTATTGCCCATACAGAGGAGGACCAGAATATCATACAACAAGATCTGGACAATCTTGTAAAATGGAATAATAGTTGTCTGGGATGATTATCCCTTGGCTAGGATGATTTAGTTGGTGTTGGTCCTACTTTGAACAGGGGATTGGACTAGGTGACATCTTGAGGTCTCTTCCAATCCTGATATTCTATGATTCTATCTCATCTGGAATATTCTGTGTCCCATTTTTAAGAAATTCAAACAGGAACAGGTGCAGAGAAGAGCCACTAGGATGATAAGAGAAATGGAAAATCTACCTTGTGACAAGAGACTCAAAGAGCTTGGCTTGATTAGCCTAACTGAAAGAAGACTGAGGGGAGATATGGTTGCTCTCTATAAATATATCGGGGGATAAACACCAGGGAGGGAAAGGAGTTATTTAAGTTAAGCACCAATGTGAACACAAGAACAAATAGCTATAATTGGCCATCAACAAGTTTAGGCTTGAAATTAGACAAATGTTTCTAATCATCAGTGGAGTGAAGTTCTGTATCATCCTCTGAAGGAGAGCGGGGCAGGCGGGGGGTGGGGAGAACTTACTGGCTTCAAGACTGAACTTGATAAATTTATGGAGAGGATGGTATGATGAGACTGCCTACAATGGCATGTAGCCAATGTGCAACTGCTAGTGGCAAATATCCCCAATGGCTGGAGATGGGTAACTAGATGGGGAGGTGTTAGGGTTTCCTCCCCACTCTGAATTCTAGGGTACAGATGTGGGAATCCCACACAAAAGACCCCTTAAGCTTATTTTTACCAGCTTAGGTTAAGAACTTTCCCAAGGGACAAATTTCTTCCTTGCCTTTGATATTGTTGCCACCACCAAGTGATTTAAACAAACATTTTGGGAGTCCTACATCCCCAAAAATGCCCCCCCAAGAGCCTACACCCCCTTTCCTGGGGAAGCTTGAGAATAATATCCTAACCAATTGGTTACAAAATGAACACAGATCAAATCCCCTGAGTCTTAGGACACTGAAAACAATCTTAAAAGAAGTTTATTTAAAAAAAGATAAAAGAATCACCTCCGTAAAATAAGGATGGAAGATAACTTTACAGGGTAACAAAAAGATTTAAAATACAGAGGATTTCCCCTCTAGGCAAATCTTTAAAGTTACAGAAACAGTCATAAACCTCCCTCTTAGCACAGGGAACATTCACAAGCTAAAACAAAAGATAACCTAACACATTTTTTTTTGCTATTACTTACTATTTTTGCAATATTCTATGCTTATCTTAGGTATGGCTTCGGAGATGTATTTTCCCTGCCCGGGATCCTTGTTGACTCCGGGAGACCCTGACAATAAACCTTCCCCCACAAATTTTAAAGTGCTTTTTTCCCTTATTGGTTCTTTTGGTTAGGTGCCACCCATGTTATTTGAGCTTCTTAATCCTTTGCAGGTAAAAGAGGAATTAACCCTTTACAGGATAAAGAAGGATTTTATGCTACCCTTAGCTATCTGTTTCTGACAGAAGCGCTCTGAGTTACTACAGAGAATTCTTTCCCGGGGTCTGGCTGATGAGTCTTGGCCACATGCTCTGAGTCTAACTCAGGGGTCCCCAGTGCAGTCCATGTGGGCTCCATGGCACTTGTGAGGGCATCTAAATGGGTCCGTATACTAACTGGCGGTCGAGCATCCACCGAGATGCCGCCGAATTTTGGCGGATGCTCGACCGCAGCCACGGTCCTTCTTCTGGCACCTGCCAGATGGAAAAGGGTTGAGACCACTCGTCTAACTGATCATCATATTTGGGGTCAGGAAGGAATTTTCTCCCAGGTCAGATTGGCATAGACCCTGGGGGGTTTTCACCTTCTTCTGCAGCTTGGGGCATGAGTCACTTGCCAGATTAAACTAGTGTAAATTGTGGATTCTTTTTAACTTGAAGTGTTTAAACCATGATTTGAGAAATTTGGAAACTCAGTCAGAGGTTAAGGGTTTATTACAGGAGTGGATGGGGGAGATTCTATGGTCTGTGATGTGCAGGAGGGCCACCTAGATGGTCATGATGGTCCATTTTGACCTTAACATCTAAGAGACTTGAGACTTGGGTGCCCCTGCTCTACAATGGGAACAATTACATTTGGCTAGTCAACTATTTACTCCACTGTGCCTTCAATCAGGCCTCAAGCATGCCCATGTGTTGTGTGGATGAATAGTCGTTCTCTGCACAATGCAGCTATAAAGAGCTACACAAGTGCTAAGGATCATTATCTGTCTGAGGATTTCAAACAACACTACAGACAGAGGATGGACATTGCAGCTGGGGTGTTCAAAGAGCCTAAGGGAGTTTCTGGTGCAGTTTCCACTGAATGTTATGGAGAACTGGGTACCTGACTCCCGTAGATCCCTCTGAAAATACCAGGGTGCAAGGATGACCGACCAGTTATTCTTCATGCCATAAACTGACGTCTCTCTCAGCTCCGGGAGCAATTGCCATTGTAAAATGTGACAAATATACATGCAACGGTGGGGTGAATTATATGTTTCTTAAGCATTTGGTCTTGGACTGTATTTGGAACATTATTCCTAACTATTGTTCTGGTCTATCCCAGACCGTAAGGTTTGAGTGGAGATGATTTTCAGAGGCGTTGAGTAGAAGACGAGGGCTGTTATGTGAAAACGAAATGGGGAAGCTATTGGACTGTAAATCTTGGAAGGTGCATCTTTGGTGTTGATTTCTACTGGATTGTGTCTCTTGTCTTTTAGATTGCAAGCTTCTTAGAGTAGAGGTGGCTTCTATTGAATGTTTATGCAGTGCCTAGCACAATGGGCCTCCAACTACAGGTGGGACCTTAAGATTCTACCAGAAGACAACAAGAAATAATAAACATAACTGCTATTTTCTATTTTTTTTCCTTGTTACTGAGCATTTGATTTGGAGATTTCAAAAGACATTAAGAAAAATGGAAACAAGAATTCCATTTTGTGAAAAATGGCAGTTTTGCACTTTGTTTTCATTGCAATATGGAACAAAAATGAGACTCAAACTGGGTCCCCTGCATTCCAAATAAGTGCCCTCAATAATGGGATAGAAAGCTAATTTTTTCCAGGTTTTATTTTTTTTATTTAGAAATTTCACTCTGTACCTGAGACACCACCTTGATGAGATTTTCAGTCAAACTTAGTGTGTTTTCATGAACTATTCTAGTTTCAACAAAATGGCATTTTTCAAAAAGGATACAGTTTTCTAGATTTTTTTTTAACCACTCTAGGCGCAAGTAACACAAGCCTGGTTGAAGGTCAGGCGAACAGGGGCTGCTAACAGGGAGTTTTGCAAGGGAGTTCTCCAGGTGAAGGAGCAGCAAATACAGCATATGTAGGGTAAGTGACTGTCTGTAGTGTGTGTGTTTGTGTTTGGGGGTTACTAGCTGTGTGCTGAGCTTGTGTTTGTCAGTCTGTTTGTTTGGTTAGTTGTTTGAAGGACCATGTGCTGTGGCTGGCTGTTGGAGGCCGTGAGCTTCAAAGGAAGGTTTGAAAGCTCAAAGCCTCTGGTAATTGGCTGAGCCTTAATCAGTGGGCTGGGCCTTCACTCAGGCCAGGGCTTTATAAAACCATGCACAAACAACCAGGGAGTTTGTGAACAGGGGCTGCTAACAGGGAGTTTCTCAAGGGAGTTGGGAAGGGGAGTGGGAAGGGAGTGGGGGTTCCTTGTCGGTCCTACCTGTTCCCCTGTAGTCCCCTTAAAACCTATAATCCGAACCATATTCCAAAACGCCTTTCTTTAAACCACCCTTTCATGAACTAGGAGACAATGCAGGAAGAAGCCCAGCAGCAGAGTAGGGGCTATCCAGTTTATTGCACTGAGTGTAGCATGTATGATTACCTGCCCTGTGGGCGGGTGGCGTATATGTGCATTCGGTGCAAGGAGCTCCTGGCCCTCAGAGACCACGTACGGGGTTTGGAGGCCAGGGTGGTGGAACTGGAGGAGCTAAGAGAGGCAGAGAGGTATGTTGATGAGGCTTTCCAGGACACTGTAGAATTGTTCCACCTCCACTCAGACAGCCTCTGTGCTGTTGAGAAGGAAGAAAGGCCCAGGGAAGCAGAGCAGTCAATTGGAGCAGAGGGAAACCATCCCATAGTTGGGACCCTCCTTCCAGATGGTGCTGGGGTTGCCTCTCGCACTGAGGTTACCTCTCCGGGGGAGGGAACTCCAGTTGCTAGGAAAAGGCAGGGGTTAGTAATGGGAGATTCGATCATTAGAAACATAGATAGCTGGGTTTGTGATGACCAGGAGAATCGTATGGTGCCTTGCCTGCCTGGTGCAAAGGTTGTGGATCTCTCGAGGCATCTAGACAGATTTATGTGTAGTGCTGGAGAGGAGCCGGTGGTCGTGGTACCTATAGGTACCAATGACATAGGGAAGGGTAGAAGAGATGTCCTGGAAGCCAAATTTAGGTTGCCAGGGAAGAGACTGAAATCCAGGACCTCTATGGTGGCATTCTCAGAAATGCGCCCAGTTCCATGCGCAGGGCCAGGTAGGCAGGCAGAGCTTCAGAATCTCAATGCGTGGATGAGAGGATGGTGTAGAGAGGAGGGGTTTATGTTCATTAGGAACTGGGGAAACTTTTGGGATGGGGGACCCTATACAGGAGAGATGGGCTCCACCTTAACCAAAGTGGAACCAGACTGCTGGCACTAAACATTAAGAAGGTTGTAGAGCAGTTTTTAAACTAGGAGACGGGGGAAAGCCGACTGCTGCAGAGGAGCATATGGATCGGACACAGACTTCTCTTATGGGAGAGTCTGATGACAGGGAATCTCCAGGTTATAGTCAGGAACAGAGGATGGAAGAGGATAATGTAAGGGCCGGATCAGATGATGAATCGTCACATAAAAAAGAATCTGGCACATTAGATAAGGGCAGGCAAATAAACAGGGACAAGTTTTTAAAGTGCTTGTACACAAATGCTAGAAGTCTAAATAATAACATGGGTGAACTAGAGTGCCTTGTGATAAAGGAGGATATTGATATAATAGGCATCACAGAAACCTGGTGGACTGAGGACAATCAATGGGACACAATCATTCCGGGGTACAAAATATATGGGAAGGACAGAACTGGTTGTGCAGGGGGAGGAGTGGCACTATATGTGAAAGAAAATGTAGATTCAAATGAAGAAAAATCTTAAGAGAATCCACATATTCCATAGAATCGCTATGGATAGAAATGTCATGCTCTAATAAAAATATAACATTGGGGATCTATTATCGACCACCTGACCAGGACAGTAATAGTGATGATGAAATGCTAAGGGAAATTAGAGAGGCTATCTAAATTAAGAACCCAATAATAGTGGGGGATTTCAATTATCCTCATATTGACTGGGAACATTTCACTTCAGGATGAAATGCACAGATACAATTTCTCGATACTTTAAATGACTGCTTCATGGAGCAACTGGTACGGGAACCCACAAGGGGAGAGGCAACTCTAGATTTAATCCTGAGTGGAGCACAGGAGCTGGTTCAAGAGGTAACTATAGCAGAACCGTTTGGAAATAGTGACCATAATACAACAGCATTCAATATCCCTGCGGGGGAAGAACACCTCAACAGCCCAACACTGTGGCATTTAATTTCAAAAGAGGGAACTATACAAAAATGAAGAGGTTAGTTAATCAAAAGTTGAAAGGTACAGTGACTAAAGTGAAATCCCTGCAAGTTGCATGGGCCCTTTTTAAAGACACCATAATAGAGGCCAACTTCAATGTATACCCCACATTAGGAAACACAGTAAAAGGACTAAAAAAGAGCCACCATGGCTTAACAACCATGTAAAAGAAGCAGTGAGAGATAAAAAGACTTCCTTTAAAAAGTGGAAGTCAAATCCTAGTGAGGCAAATAGAAAGGAGCACAAACACTGCCAGCTTAAGTGCAAGAGTGTAATAAGAAAAGCCAAAGAGGAGTTTGAAGAACGGCTAGCCAAAAACTCCAAAGGTAATAACAAAATGTTTTTTAAGTCCATCAGAAGCAGGAAGCCAGTTAAACAACCAGTGGGGCCCCTTGATGATCAAAATACAAAAGGAGTGCTTAAAAATGATAAAGTCATTGAGGAAAAACTAAATGGATTCTTTGCTTCAGTCTTCACGGCTGAGGATGTTAGAGAGATTCCCAAACCTGAGCCAGCTTTTGTAGGTGACAAATCTGAGGAACTGTCACAGATTGAAGTGTCACTAGAGGAGGTTTTGGAATTAATTGATAAACTCAACATTAACAAGTCACGGGACCAGATGGCATTCACCCAAGAGTTCTGAAAGAACTCAAATGTGAAGTTGAGGAACTAATAACTACAGTTTGTAACCTGTCCTTTAAATTGGCTTCGATACCCAATGACTGGAAGTTAGCTAATGTAATGCCAATATTTAAAAAGGGTTCTAGAGGTGATCCCAGCAATTACAGACCGGTAAGTCTAACGTCGGTACCAGGCAAATTAGTCAAAATAATAGTTAAGGATAAAATTGTCAGATACATAGAAAAACATAAACTATTGAGCAATAGTTAACATGGTTTCTGTAAAGGGAAATTGTGTCTTACTAATCTATTAGAGTTCTTTGAAGGAGTCAACAAACATGTGGACAAGGGGGATCCAGCGGATATAGTGTTCTTAGATTTCCAGAAAGCCTTTGACAAAGTCCCTCACCAAAGGCTCTCACATAAATTAAGCTGGCATGGGATAAAAGGGAAGGTCCTTTCATGGATTGAGAACTGGTTAAAAGACATGGAACAAAGGGTAGGAATTAATGGTAAATTCTCTGAATGGAGAGGGGTAAGTAGTGGTGTTCCCCAGGGGTCAGTCCTAGGACCAATCCTATTCAATTTATTAGTAAATGATCTGGAGAAAGGGGTAAACAGTGAGGTGGCAAAGTTTGCAGATGACACTAAACTACTCAAGATAGTTAAGACCAAACCAGATTGTGAAGAACTTCAAAAAGATCTCACAAAACTAAGTGATTGGGCAACAAAATGGCAAATGAAATTTAATGTGGATAAATGTAAAGTAATGCACATTGGAAAAAATAACCCCAACTATACATACAGTATGATGAGGGCTAATTTAGCTACAAGGAGTCAGGAAAAAGATCTTGTCGTCATCATGGATAGTTCTCTGAAGATGTCCATGCAGTGCGCAGAGGCGGTCAAAAAAGCGAACAGGATATTAGGAATCATTAAAAAAGGGATAGAGAATAAGACAGAGAATATCGTATTGCCCTTATATAAAACCATGGTATGCCCACATCTCAAATACTGTGTACAAATGTGGTCTCCTCACCTCAAAAAAGATATTCTAGCACTAGAAAAGGTTCAGAAAAGGGCAACTAAAATGATTAGGGGGTTGGAGAGGGTCCCATGTGAGGAAAAATTGAAGAGGCTAGGCCTCTTCATCTTGGAAAAGAGGAGACTAAGGGGGGATATGATAGAGGTATATAAAATCATGAATGATGTAGAGAAAGTGGATAAGGAAAAGTTATTCACTTATTCCCATAATTTAAGTACTAGGGGTCACCAAATGAAATTAATAGGTAGCAGGTTTAAAACACATAAAAGGCAGTTCTTCTTCACACAGCGCACAGTCAACTTGTGGAACTCCTTACCTGAGGAGGCTGTGAAGGCTGGGACTATAACAATGTTTAAAAGCAGCAAAGAATCCTGTGGCACCTTATAGACTAACAGACGTTTTGGAGCATGAGCTTTCGTGGGTGAAGCTCCAAAACGTCTGTTAGTCTATAAGGTGCCACAGGATTCTTTGCTGCTTTTACAGATCCAGACTAACACGGCTACCTTCTGATACTTGAATGTTTAAAAGGGAACTGGATAAATTCATAGTGGCTAAGTCCATAAGTGGCTATTAGCCAGGAAGGATAAAGAATGGTGTCCCTAGCCTCTTTTCATCAGAGGATGGAGATGGATGGCATGAGAGAGATCACTTGATCATTGCCTGTTAGCTTCACTCCCTCTGGGGCACCTGGCGTTGGCCACTGTCGGTAGACAGATACTGGCCTAGATGGACCTTTGGTCTGACCTGGTACTGCCGTTTCTTATGTTCTTATGTTCTTAGTGTAAAGAATTTAGGAGTAGAAATCTTGTCAACCTTCAATGCGACTTGTGCAAAAACTCCAACTCTGTCCTGAGTACAGAGCAATGTTATCTTCCAAGGTTAGTGATGAAAAGAATGGGTCAAATCCTGAAACTTTCTCAGGGGTGAGCTGAATTGAGTTGATGGGCAAGACCATTAAGACATGAAAGATACCATATGATGAACATGCATCCTCATGGGCCTTATAAGAATGATAAATTGAGATCTCATCTTCATTGTGGAAAGATGCACAAGGCAGGACGGTGTTGAGTAGCACCCCTTTCCCTTCTCTTATCTTAGCTGTATTAACAGATTGTGGGGCCTGCACTACTGCACATCCAAATGTGTGTTCAGCATATTTAAATGCCTTGTGATCTCTCATGTCTTGACAGATGGACGTCATGTCTGGGACAGAAGTAAGAAATCAAACCAGTGTGCAGGAGTTTATCTTACTGGGCTTTCCCGGCACTTGGTATTTCCAGATGGCCCTTGCTGTGCTGTTTTCTGTGATGTACATCCTAACGATCCTAGGGAATGTGTCCATCATAGCCCTAGTGAGGACCCACCCATGGCTCCACACTCCCATGTACTTCTTCCTCTGCAATCTCTCTTTCCTAGAGATCTGGTACACCACAGCATGTGTCCCCAAGGCCATTGGCATCATGCTGGTCACAAGTCAAACCATCTCTTTCACTGTCTGCCTCCTGCAATTGTTTTTTCTCCTCTCCATGGGCTCCACAGAATGTTTCCTCCTTGCCGTCATGGCCTATGACCGCTATCTGGCCATATGCCACCCATTGCGCTACAGCTCCCTCATGAACAGGACTTTCTCTGCTCAGCTGGCCCTCGCCTCTTGGCTGTGTGAGTTCCTGGCTATCTCTGTGCTCATGTCTCTTATATCCAGGTTGCCTTTCTGTGGCCCAAATGTCATCAATCATTTTATTTGTGACATAGATTCCTGGATAGCCCTTTCCTGTGCTGATATGCGCCTTGTTGAGCTGGAAATATTCATCGACTCATTCATTGTTGTCATGGTCTCATGCGCAATAACCCTGGTCTCCTACATTTTCATTATCTCCACCATCTTGAGAATCCCTGCAGCCCAAGTCTGGCAAAAGGCCTTTTCCACTTGCTCAGCCCATCTTACCGTCGTGACTATCTGGTACGGCTCTGCCATTTTTCTTTTTCTCATGCCGTCTGCACAGAACTCACTGGATTTGAACAAAATTGTCAACATCTTAAACACTATCCTAACTCCACTATTAAATTCTTTCATTTACACTCTGAGAAACAAGAAGGTGAAGGAAGCCTTGGGAAAGACAGTCAGTGGAATATTAAGTGGTTTTAGAAAAGTTGAAATTTCATCAAAATGACCAAAACTTTAATTGTAATGTCCTGAAGGTAATTGATATAAGAAGCAAAAGGATTAAGTCATGGATTTTTCAAAGGACAGCCAACTCCTTTTCTTTTGCAATTGCAGTCAGACCTGCAGCTTACCCCAAATCCTAATGTAACATTTCCTTAGTGCATGTTGTTGTGTCTTTGTTTTACAGCTTTCCTCATTTACTATAACAACCTTGATAAAGTAGCTCCAGTGGGTGGAGGAAACTCTTTTGTGTTGAAGATTCCAAGATGTTAGATTTGAATGTCACTCAGCAGAATCTGTATGGATGGATCCATTGTTAATTACATGAGGGCCAAGGGAGGGAGGTTTCCAACTTCCATTGGATGATGTAAGCCTTGCTGAGGCCCTAGGCAGGCTAACATTTGTATGTGTGTGTGGTGGGGAGGGGGGGAGGGAGGGACACTAGAGCAACCCACCACAGTAGCATTTAATTTCAGAAAGGGAAACTACACAAAAATGAGGAAGTTAATTAAACAGAAATTAAAAAGCACAGTCACAAAAGTGAAAGGCCAACAAGCTCTATGGAGACTTTTTAAAAACACCATAATAGAGGTTCAAATTAAACGTGTAACCCAAATTAAAAAAAACATAGTAAGAGGACCACAAAAGTATAACCATGGCTAAACAACAAAGTCAAAAAAGTGGCTAGAGGCAAAAAGAAACAGGAAAATAAGAAATTAAATCCTATTGAGGAAAAAAAAGAGAATCAACTCTGGCAAGTCATTTGTAAAAGTATAATTTGAGAGGCCAAAAAAGAATTTGAAGAGCATCTAGCTAAAGTCTCAAAGACTAACACCAAATGTTTTTTAAGTACATCAGACAGGAATCCTGTCAAATAGTTGGTGGGGTCACTACGCAACTGAGATGCTAAAGGAGCACTCAAGTAATCTCAGGCCATTGCAGAGAAGCTAAATGAATTTTTTGCATCAATCTTCACTGCAGAGGATGTAAGGGAGGTTTCCACACCTGAACCATTCTTTTTAGGTGATAAATCTGAGCAACTTTCCCTGATTATAGTGTCAATACAGACGCTGAACACATTGCTAAATTGAGCAGTCATAAGTTTCCAGGTTCAGATGGGATTCAACCTAGAGTTTTGAAGGATCCCAAATAGAACATTGCCCAACTACTAAGTGTGGTATGTAACCTATCATTTAATAAGGTTCTGCACCATATAACTGGAACATAGCTAATGTGACACCAATTTTTAAGGATCCAGAGAAAATTCTGGCAAGTACAGAGTGGTAAGCCTAATTTCAGTACCAGGGAATTTGGTTGAAACTGTAGTAAAGAATAGAATTATCAGACAGGTGGATGAGCAGGATTTGTTTGGGAAGAGCCAACACAGCTCATGCCTCACCAATCTATTAGACCTGCTTGAGGGGGTTAACGAACATGTGGATAAGGGTGATCTAGTGGAAACAGTGTACTTGGATTTTCAGAAAGTTCTTGAATAGGTCCTTCACAAAATCTCTTAAGCAAACTAAATGGTCATGGAAGGAAGAGGGAAGGTTCTCTTATGGATCGGTAACTGGTTAAAAGACAGGAAACAAAGAGTAGGAATAAATGTTCATTTTTCAGAATGGAGAGATGTTAATAGCAGGGTCACACATGGATCTGTATTGGGACATGTGCCATTCATCGTATTCATAAATAAACTGGAAAATGGCATAAAAAGTGATATAGAAAAATTTGCAGATGAGACAAAGTTTCTCAAGATAGTTAAGTCCAAAGCTGACTGCAAAGAGTTACAAAAGGAATCTCGCAAAACTAGGGGACGGGGCAACAAAATGGCAGATGAAATTCAATGTTGAAAAATGCAAAGTAATGCACATTGGAAAACATAATCCCAACTATACATACAAACTGGTTAGATCTAAATTAGCTGCTTCCACTCAAGAAAGAGATCTTGGAATGATTGTGGATAGTTCTCTGAAAACATCCATTCAATGTGCAGAGGCTGTCAAAAAAGAATGTTAAGAATCATTAGGAAAGGGACAGATAATAAGACAGAAAATGTTATAATGCCACTATCTGAATCCGTGGTGCTGCAACACACTGAATACTGTATGCAGTTTCAATTGCCCCATCTCAAAAAAGATATATTAGAATTGGAAATGGTAGAGAAAAAGGCAACAAAAATTATTAAGGCTATGGAACAACTTCTATATGAGAAAAGGTTTAAAAGACTGGAACTTTTCAACTTGGAAGAGAAAAACTAAAGGGAGTGCCTACTGATCGATTTCAATGGTGGGTTACTGGTCTATAAAATCCTGACTGGTGTGAAGAAAGTGAATAAGAAAATGTTATGTACTCCTGCACATAACACAAGAACTAGGGATTACCCAATGAAATTAATAAGCAGCAGGTTTAAAACAAACAAAAGGAAGTACTTCTTCACACAATCTACAGTCAACCTGTGGAACTCCTTGCCAGGGGATGTTGTAAAGTCCAAAATTATAACTGGGTTAAAAAAAAAGAGATATTTTCTTGGAGGATAGGTCCATCAATAGCTATTAGCCAGGATGAGCAGGGATGCAACACAATGTTCTGATAGTCCCTGTCTGCCAGAATCATAGAACATCAGGGTTGGAAGAGACCTCAGGAGGCCATCCAGTCCAACCCCTTGCTTAAAGCAGAACCACTCACCAACTACTTTTTTGCCTCAGATCTGTAAACATCCCCTTTGAGGACTGAGCTTACAGCTGTGGGTTTAGCAGGCCAATGTTCAAACCACTGAGCTATCCTTTCCTCCTTCCCTGGAGAAACTGGGAGTGAAAGACAGAGGATGGATCACTCAATTGCCTGTTCTGTACATTCCCACTAAAGCACCTGGCATCAGCCACTGTCAGAAGATAGGATACTGGACTAGATGAGTCATTGGTCTGACCCAGTATGGCCGTTCTAATGTTCTTATGTTCTTAAGCAGAGTAGACCTTGTCGGAATATCAGTCAACCAAATAAACACATTCCAGACCAGAGAACATGTTGCAGGAACACACAGAACTCTTAAGTAACTACATAAATACATTGCTAACAAGGTGGTAGAGGAACACACAGACCCCTTGTAAAGAGAAGGATAGTATGACAGGGCAATAGATGAGAATATTTTGTTAGAACTGCCAGGTACAAGGCTGGTAACAACCTACTGTAATATGTAACTTGATTGTGTCAATGTATGAAAGGAAGAGTGTAAGGAGGGATAATAGAATTTGCCCAGGGGACAACGTTATGTTGACTGAGTGAATATCTTGTCACAGGGAAATGTGTTAGTGAAAGTGAAACTGTAGCTTAGTGTGTGGTACCATTTGCTGTTGACAATAAGTGTTAGTCTTTTTTTTTTAATCATTAACATTGAGGTCTGCTGAGTCAAAAAGCTGCAAGCTACACTGGTGCAGCCAATACCAGAGCTCCTGGCATAGCACAGGAGAAAAGCAAATACACACAACAGCATTCACAACAGATGTCAGATTCAGTTTCATGGTGGCATTTTCAAAGAAGCCTGTAGGAATTAATGGCCAATACTTAGTAATACAGCACTGCCCCCATATTCTTCATGAGGGGTCCTCCAACATGCTCCTGGCCAAGATCCATGGGAACATCCACTTGCTTCTGTACTCAGACCTCTTCAACCAGTTCATATGTCTTTTAGACACCCTTTCTGGTCACTTATGCAACAACAGGACATGATGACAGAATCTGCTTGGTGTAACGAGTGGTCAGTGAAGACAGTTATTAATCACGCTCTAGTCACTGACCCCAACAATCCGCTCTTTGGGTTTTGATCAGTCAAGGCATATGTGGTCTTCCCTGAACTGGTTTTGAATATGACAGGGCAATTGTGTGGCCAAGCTCTTCAAATCAGTTTCTGTAATGACCTGCACTGTAGAGGCAGTCAACTTCAGAGTATTGTTGCATACCCTTGACAAGTGCCCATTGACTGATTTCAATGGTGGTTTACTGGCTCTTCATCTGGCTGGGCACACTGGGCATACTCTGATTATGAGAAGTTCGGAATTTTAGAAAATTGATATGTGTAAGCTCAAAATCTTGCCTTTCCCACTGACAAAAATTGATCCAACAAAAGATGTTACCTCAGTAACATTGTCACTCTATTATCCTGGGACTGAAACAGCTACAACAGCACTGCATACATAAAAGTTTAAGCTTTCAACAGCTTACTATTAAACTATTAAGATTAATAGCTTACTATGGTCCTGCTGGCGTTAGTTCTTGACATTGTGCTTTTTAACATTTTTATAAACAATTCAGATTAAAGCATAAAATAATCACACAGTTGCAGATGATGCAAAAATTGGGGGAGTGGTAAATAATGAAGAGGCGAGGTCCCTGATATAGGGAAATATGGATGTGTGGTAAACTGGATGTAAGCAAATAATGATATGTGTTTTAATGTGGTTAAATTTAAATGTATACCTACCGGAACAAAGAAAACAGGCCATACTTACAGGACAGGGTCTCTATCCCGAGAAACTATGACTTAGAAAAAGTTTTGCAGGGCATGATGGATAACCAGCAGAACACAAGCTCCCAGTGAGATGCTGTGGTGTAAAGGTCCAACAATGCTTGGATGCGTAAACAGAGGAATCTCAAGAAGGAGTAGAGAGATTATTTTTTCTCTGTATTTGGCATGGGTGCAACCACTGCTGTAATACTATGTCCAGTTCTGGTGTTTGCAACTCTAGAAGGATGTTGATAAACTGGAAATGGTTAAGAGAAGAGCCATAAGAAAAATGAAAGGATTAGAAAACCTGCCTTATTGTGATAGACTCAAAGAGCTCACTCTAGTTAGTTTAGCAAAGAGAAGGTTAAGGGGTAACTTGATCAAAGTCTTTAAGTTCCCAGATAGGGTACAAATATTTATAATGGACTCTTCAATTTGGTAGAGATAGTTCTAACATGATCCAATGGCTGGAGGCTGAAGCTTAGACAAATTCAGACTGGACATAAGGTGTTAATTTTTGCAATGAGTTCAATTAATTATTGAAATAATTCACTAAGGGCACCAGTTTTCCATCAATCTATTTTAAAAAGAAGATTGGATTATTTTTTAATAAAAGATTTGCTGTAGGAATTATTTTGGGAACATTGTATGGCCCGTGTTATGCAGGAGATCAAACTAGATGATCACAATGGCCCCTTCTGGCTTTGAAATCTATGGATTTATGAAGTGGTGCTTTTCCCTGCTTCAGGAGTGCTCTGTAGCTGTATATCTGTAAATGGTGACTATCAGGTGAAATCAGATGCTAGTGGATTGCACTCAAGTATATGCAGCAGAAATCCTTGCTCCATACTCATAGTTGTGGGGTTTTTGAGAACGCTTTGTGCCCAGCAAGTGGGATGAACCAAATTATGGCATTTCTCGTTATTTCACAGATGGGGAAAATGAGGCTGAAGGAGGGCCTCAGGTTAGACACTGATGTTCACGAAGTGTGGGAAGCATTTGGAAAAGTGTGCCTGTTTCCTAGCTGTTAGCACTGGTGCTTTAATCAGGAGATGAGCGGGAAGTAGCAGAATGTATTTTACCTACTAGGGAATTCTGTGAAATTCTGTTCTGATCAGACATCCCTAGGGTGATGGGTAGGTGAGGGAGGAGTTCAAAACATTCCCTCTCGTGCAGCCAATTTGAGCTGCAGTTCATTAATATGGTAGGTAGGGCTAAAAGCAGGTGAGTGGTGATGGAAAGAGATTCTAACCAATGGAGATGTCTAGACTTTACCAGAGTCTTTTGGTTTTGGAGTGTTAGGTTCCTCTTTATAATAACAATAGCTCACACTTTTCCAACAGTGTAAAAAGTGGAAGTGATTTAAACTCATCGCACACAATTTAAGCCCCCTGGACATTGCTACAGTGGTGTAGAGTAAACTTCATGGAAGAAGCAACAAAGAGTCCTGTGGCACCTTAAAGAGTAACATATGTACTGGAGCATAAGCTTTTGTGGGTGAATGCTTCATGGAAATGAGCATCAGGTGAAAAATCTTCCTATAACGGTTATATATCTAGTGTTGGAAAAGCAAGATATACCCCCATACAATGAACCATTTTTCAGGATCCACGACTGTTGTGTGTCCTCTTGAGAGAAAAAGATTGGGAACAAAGGGAGTTTATATTGACGAGCTCCGTCAACAGAACTGGTAAGTTAGACCTGCTAGACAGATTCAGCTGGAATTGTAATTAAAAGTAACTGTATTATGAAATAACTTTGCCTTTCTTGGTAATGTGAGCTAGCTGGAAATCCTCCAGCCATTCCAAAAATTTTCCTCATTGAGGAGTCAGCTGACCCATACTGGTAGAATGGGTACAGCTTACTCCTCTTGTTTAATGTACTATAAAGTCTAGGAAGAACAAAAAGAAATAGTGTTCATTGTACTCTGAATAATTAATAGAGCCAAATGATTTTTTTCATCAAATATGTGGCTAAAAATAAAAATATTTTAGTTTTCATTACAATTTTTCATGTATATTTTGGGGGTTTTCATAAAAAAACATTTTTGTTAAACTAAAAATGTTCATTTTTAGATCAAAACATTTCTATGACAGGGTTGTTGGCCTACTGGGTGGAGGGAAGCAGTATATGTCATATATCTTGATGTAAGTAATGCTTTGACACAGCTCCTCATGACATTCTCATAGGCAAATTAGAGAAATGTGGTCTAGATGAAATTACTATTAGGTGGGTGCCCAACTGGTTGAAAGACTGTAGTGAAATAGCAGTTATGAATCGTTCTCTGTCAAACAAGGAGGATGTATCTAGTGGGGCTCTGCAAGGGTCAGTTTTGGGTCCAGTAGTATTCAGTGTTTTTACTAATGACCTGGACAATGGAGTGGAGAGTATGCCTATAAAATTTGCAGATGACACTAAGCTAGGCGGGGTTTCAAGCAATTTGTAGGGCAGGATTAAAATTCAAAATAACCGTGACAAATTAGAGAATTGGTCCAGACTTAGCAGGATGAAATTCAAGAAAGACAAGTGCAAATTACTTTGCTTAGGAAGGAAAAATTGAATGCACACCTACAAAACGTGAGTTAAGTGGCTAGGTGGTAGCATGGCTGAAAAAGGTCTGGGGGTTATAGTGGATCACAAATTTAATATGAGTCAACAATGTGATGTAGTGGCAGAAAAGGCTAATGTCATTCTAGGGTATATAAACAGGAGTGTGGTATTCAAGACATAGCAGCAGAGGGGTAGCCGTGTTAGTCTGGATCTGTAAAAGCAGCAAAGAGTCCTGTGACATGCATCCGACAAAGTGGGTATTCACCCACGAAAGCTCATGTTCCAATACCTCTGTTAGTCTATAAGGTGCCACAGGACTCTTTGCTGCTTTTACAGATCCAGACTAAGGGCTTGTCTACATCAGAAAGTTGCAGCGCTGGTGAGGGAGTTACAGCGCTGCAACTTTGAAGGTGTACACATCTGCAGGGCACCACCAGCGCTGCAACTCCCTGTTTGCAGCGCTGGCCGTACTCCCGTTTTGTCTCGGGTGTAGAGGATCCAGCGCTGGTGATCCAGCGCTGGTAATCCAATGTAGACACTTACCAGCGCTTTTCTTGACCTCCGTGGAAGGAGGAAGCCTCTGGTAATCAAGCTGGTCTCCTTTCCCGGTTTGCTCTCTCGTTCCCGGAACCCCGAGCAAGCAGGTCTCCTTCCCTGCGGTTTGCTGGGTGGCTCCGGGAACGCGAGAGCAAACCGCGGCGAAGCTGGTCTCCTTTCCCGGTTTGCTCTCGCGTTCCCGGAACCCCGAGCAAGCAGGTCTCCTTCCCTGCGGTTTGCTGGGTGGCTCCGGGAACGCGAGAGCAAACCGCGGCGAAGCTGGTCTCCTTTCCCGGTTTGCTCTCTCGTTCCCGGAACCCCGAGCAAGCAGGTCTCCTTCCCTGCGGTTTGCTGGGTGGCTCCGGGAACGCGAGAGCAAACCGCGGCGAAGCTGGTCTCCTTTCCCGGTTTGCGCTCTCGTTCCCGGAACCCCGAGCAAGCAGGTCTCCTTCCCTGCGGTTTGCTGGGTGGCTCCAGGAACGCGAGAGCAAACCGCGGCGAAGCTGGTCTCCTTTCCCGGTTTGCTCTCGCGTTCCCGGAACCCCCCTTGAAGCCGCCCAACAGCGCTGCAGTGTGGCCATATCTAACACCACTTGCAGCGCTGGTTGCTGTAAGTGTGGCCACTCTGCAGCGCTGGCCCTATACAGCTGTACTAATACAGCTGTAACAACCAGCGCTGCAAAATTTTAGATGTAGACATGGCCTAACACGGCTACCCCTCTGATTATAATGTATAGCCGCTCCTTCCCCACTTCTACTCTCTGCTGTATCCTAGTCATGTTTTATTATAGTATAGTAACACCATTTGCATCCCTTAGCCTTTGCTTCTGTGTAATCTCTGCAAAAAGCAGAGATCCCCTGATTTTCCATCGTCTCCCACTCTTTGCTGCTTAAGACATAACAGGTCATTGTCTCACTCTACCTGAGGAGTTAGCTGGAGTACTGTGTCTAGCTCTGGGTGGCACACATTAGGAAAGATGTGGACAAATAGGAGACAGTCCAGAGGAGAGCAACACAAATGATAAAAGATTTAGAAAACTTGACCAATGAGGAAAGGTTAAAAAAAATGGGCATGTTTAAGTTTGAGAAAAGAAGAATGAAGGGGAACATCCTAAGAATCTTCAAAGGTGTTAAGAGCTGCTAATAGTCCCAAAGTGGTTTGGGACTATTTAGAAAAACTGGACAAGCACAAGTCCATGGGGCCGGATGCGCTGCATCCAAGAGTGCTAAAGGAGTTGGTGGATGTGATTGCAGAGCCATTGGCCTTTATCTTTTGAAAACTCATGGCGATCGGGGACAGTCTCAGATGACTGGAAAAAGGCTAATGTAGTGCCCATCTTTAAAAAAGGGAAGAAGGAGGATCCGGGGAACAACAGGCCAGTCGGCCTCACCTCGGTCCCTGGAAAAATCATGGAGCAGGTCCTCAAGGAATCAATTCTGAAGCACTTAGAGGAGAGAAAAGTGATTAGGAACAGTCAGCATGGATTCACCAAGGGCAAGTCATGCCTGACTAACCTAATTGCCTTCTATGAGGAGATAACTGGGTCTGTGGATGAGGGGAAAGAAGCGGATGTGTTATTCCTCGAGTTTAGCAAAGCTTTTGATACGGTCTCCCACAGTATTCTTGCCAGCAAGTTAAAGAAGTATGGGCTGGATGATTGGACTATAAGTTGGATAGAAAGCTGGCTAGATCGTCGGGTTCAAAACGGTAGTGATCAACGGCTCCATATCTAGTTGGCAGTTGATATCAAGTGGAGTGCTCCAAGGGTCAGTCCTGGTGCTGGTTTTGTTCAATATCTTCATAAATGATCTGGAAGATGGTGTGGACTGCACTCTCAGCAAGTTTGCAGATGACACTAAACTTGGAGGAGTGGCAGATAAGCTGGAGGGTAGGGATAGGATACAGAGGGACTTTTAGAGGACTTTTAGAGGGCTAGGTGAAAAGAAACCTGATGAGGTTCAACAAGGACAAGTGCAGAGTCCTGCACTTAAGACGGAAGAATCCCATTCACGGCTACAGACTAGGGACCAAATGGCTAGGAAACAGTTCTGCAGAAAAGGAGTCCTAGGGGTTGCAGTGGACAAAAAGCTGGATATGAGTCAACAATGTGCCCTTATTGCCAAGAAGGCTACCAGCATTTTGGGCTGTATAAGTAGGGGCATTGTCAGTAGATCGAGGGATGTGGTCATTCCTCTCTATTCGACATTGGTGAGGCCTCATCTGGAGTACTGTGTCCAGTTTTGGGCCCCACACTACAAGAAGAATGTGGAAAAATTGGAAAGAGTCCAGCGGAGGGCAACAGAAATGATTAGGGGACTAGAGCACATGACTTATGAGGAAAGGCTGAGGGAACCAGGATTGTTGAGTCTGCAGAAGAGAAGAATAAGGTGAGATTTGACAGCTGCTTTCAACTACCTGAAGGGGGGTTCCAAAGAGGATGGATCTAGACTGTTCTCAGTGGTACCTGATGACAGAACAAGAAGTAATGGTCTCAAGTTGCAGTGGGGGAGGTTTAGGTTGGATATTAAGAAAAACTTTTTCACTCAGAGAGTGGTGAAGCACTGGAATCGGTTATCTAGGGAGGTTGTGGAATCTCCTTCCTTAGAGGTTTTTAAGGTCAGGCTTGATAAAGCCCTGGCTGGGATGATTTAGTTGGGAATTGGTCCTGCGTTGAGCAAGGGGTTGGACTAGATGACCTCCTGAAGTCCCTTCCAAACCTGATATTCTATGATTCTATAAAGAAGATGGTGTTCAATTTTCTGCATGTCCACTGAAAGTGCCAGCAAGGAAGATTTAGTTTAGGTATTAGGAAAAACTTTCTAACTCTAAGGGGAGTTTAGCTCTGGAATAGGCTTCCAAGGGTAATTATGGAATCCCCTTTATTGGAGGTTTTTAAAAACATGTTGGACAAACAACTGTCAGGGCTGGTTTATTTCTCCATTCAACAGTGCAGGGGGCTGTATCAGCTGAACTTTGTGAGGTCCCCTCCCACCCTACATTTCTATGATTCAGTTACCAGAAATGAAACTTTTCAGTTTATTAAGAAAAAACAAAATTGCTTCATGGAAATCCTTTTTTTGCTGAAGTCTCCATGTCATCAAAAAGACAAGTTTCCATCCAAAAATATTGAAATGGATATGGAAATGTTTCAAGGATCACTAATGAATTAACCTCTTGAAAGTTACTGGGTCAATAATTTAGCTGTGGCAAATAGAGAAGAATATATATGTTGTTAGTTGGCTTGTGTGCGTGTGCTCTTTCGGGGTGCTGTTCCAGCTCTGCGCAGAGAACTGGTTTAGCAGACCTCGAAAATACTACCCACTGTGGTTAAGAGCTGAAAGAGGGATTATAAAATTCAACCAGAAGACACATAATCAATAATAAACAAAATTGCTGGTTTCTAATGTTGTTCCTTATTGCTGAGAATTTGGGGTGAAGGTCTCAGAAAGGACTAAGCAGAGCTGACCAGAAAACAAGAATCACTTTTGTCAAAAATGGCACAGTTTCACACTTCATTTTCATTGCAATATATAACAAAAATGAGAATCAAACTTGGTCCCCTACTGTGCCAGTGGCGGACCAGATGCTGTCTTTTGCCTAGGCCCCTAGGCCTCACTAAACACTGATAAATGCACAGCTGGAAACCAGTCTGCTCACCTGGGTGTTAACATGTTCAAATAGATGTTAAGTTTATAAGAATGTATTTAGCGTTTGGATTTTATGAAATGCTGGTGAGTTGCTGCATGCTTCAATATCACCTATAATATCTGAATCCCATTTTACAAGGATTTAAGCCTTTGCTTTGCAACTATGAAAGTGTTTGCAATTAATCTGTAAACCCCACAGTCAGGAGAGGAGCATTACCAAGTGTGAACTACAAGTTTACTACAAGAGGTGTCATTTCCTGCCCCAATAAAAGAAGGCCTGTAGACACCAGATGAACCATTGTGTAACATCAGTGGGGAAAAGACTTTGTTGATTGCTCTCTCCACAACCATGAAGAAGGGATGTGCACAAAGCCTCATTCCCTCACAGTTTGAACTTTGGAGTAAGGGAATAAAAATCCCTGACCAGAAGGGACTGGATCATTATGTTGCATGTCATTTGGAGAGGATGATATTTCTAAACATAAGCAAGGGATCCCCAAACTGCTTACCTTGGGTTGGCCCTGAAGCAGTGGTTCTCAAAGTTGGTCCTCTGCTTGTTCAGGGAAAGCCCCTGGCAGGCCGGGCCAGCTTGTTTACCTGCTGTGTCTGCAGGTTCGGCTGATCGCGGCTCCCACTGGCTGCGGTTCGCCGCTTCAGGCCAATGGGGGCGGCAGGAAGCAGTGCGGGCTGAGGGATGTGCTGGCCATCCTTCCTGCCACCCCCATTGGCCTGGAGCAGTGAACCGTGGCCCGTGGGAGCTGCGATCTGCTGAACCTGCAGACACGGCAGGCAAACAAACCGACTCGGACCGCCAGGGGCTTTCCCTGAACAAACAGCGGACCGGCTTTGAAAACCACTGCTCTAAAGGATGTAGAAAGCTGACATATTACAGCAGCTTCTATCTCCTTTTGAAACCTAGGACTGTAACTCATTCGGAGTGTATGTTTATCTGCCTTAACCTTTTAAATAGTTCTCTTATTTCTTTTTCCTAGTTAATACATATATAGTTAATTTATTATAGGATTGGCTAAAAGTGTTGTCTTTGGTGTGAGATCTAAGGTGCAATTGACCTTGTGTAAGTGACTGATCTTTTGGGACTGGGAGTTACCTGAATATTATTGTGATTTTTGGTGTAAGGCAAGCTGACCTGGGTGGCAAGAAAGACTGGAGTGTGCAAGGAGACTGTCTGTGACTCCATGGTAAGGCTGTAATAGTGCTTGAGGCACTCATGT